>NW_021680450.1:1629-17562 GCF_001412515.2 Diachasma alloeum | reverse complement strand
GACACTGCAATGTTTTGAAGTATAATTCAAATGTATGAATTATAACCTCAAAACCGAACAGCTCTTGGCATGACCCGGGAGCACCACGTGGAGGTGGCTGTTCAAGGCTCCCAAAAAGTTGTTAATTGTGGGTGTGTATTCACAATTTCCAACTGGCGCAATGCTGTAATATGCTGCCTGGTCGGGTTACGCACGGTCGCTATGTTCAGATGGTAAATGACGCTCATACCTTGCTCTACCTCCTCATGCACTTAGATCCGCCGCGGTCCCTTCTGACCGCAAGTTTTTTTACAAAACATAAGAACTCCACTTTCGGGAATATTCGCGTCAGATATTCGGACTGAGGTTATCGGCATACTGGAGGGTTCGCGAGGTCGAGGTCAAAGTTGCAGGACGAACACTATACCACACGACGAACGCCCACTAGTGGTCATTTCGATGACTGTCATCAAAGTGACCATAGCTCCATTTATCGTATGCTTAAGAAATCCGTTACTGTCATCAAACTGGCCCTTAAACATATATATATATATATATATTCGTTATGGGGAGACTAGATCTTGCGCATGCGCGGATCTCCTCTCCATCAGGTTGTAACTTGTGAGAGTTCACTCTACTTCGAGACAAGAGACGTGTTGTAGCCAATAAACCAGTGTTCTAATAAGAAAACCCGTGTACTATTTATTGT
The DNA here is from genome assembly GCF_001412515.2 of Diachasma alloeum. Classification (NCBI taxonomy): domain Eukaryota; kingdom Metazoa; phylum Arthropoda; class Insecta; order Hymenoptera; family Braconidae; genus Diachasma; species Diachasma alloeum. The sequence continues at coordinate 16,874 of NW_021680450.1, read as the reverse complement.
GTCCACACCGACCATCCAAGAGGTTATGTGCCCAGAGCACGCTCCCTAGCGCAAATAAAAACTCAAGTGAGAAACGAAAAATAAAAGTGATAGTGAAAAATAAGGACAAACCCTCAGGAACATAGTGCCAAGTATCTGGTGGTCTGAGGTGGCGAGGAAAGGCAAGGAAAGGCTGTGGAAAAATGGAAAAGCCAGAAGGAGAGAGGTGTAAGTACGGTTGAATGTGCTATACCGGTGGTAAGCCTCTCCCAGGCAACGGAAAGGGATTGTGTCATCACAGAAACAACGTGGACGCTGGGAGACAAGATGGTGCATAACAAACGTTGGCTAAACCATCAAACGAAAATCCGAGAGAAAAATAAAATATTCAATTAGGGAATTGAAAATCCCAAAGAAAATTAAAATAAAAATAGATTGAAATAGGTGGGAATAATATATGTTGAGGGATGAGTTGGGAGAGTTGTAACATGGTGAGGGACGCGTCCAATACATAGGGAATCGGTGAGAGAAGCGTCCATGTACGGAGAATCGGTGAGGGACGTGAACAGTATAGAGAGTCGGTTAACGTGGTGGGTGCGCGCGCACCATTGGGCAGGATAGTGACCAGGAGTGGCTGTAGTTAAGCAGCACACGCAATGCTCGAGCGAATGAAGAGATGGCGAGATGTAGAAAAGAGAAGGGGTCACGCGGCTCTCCGCCAGCGCGTGTGCATTGTAACTGCGGTCAGCGGCAAAACTAAATCCACATTTGAAATTGATGCGAAATACAAATAAGGCGAGAGTGCACAAAAATGAAAACAAGCCCAAATCAGCAAACTAATAAATAAATTACCATAGGTGACGACTTGTGGGAGCTGTGGAGGCAATTAACGTTCCTCTTTGGATTTGATGAACTGCATAAAGGAGAGGACGTCGTCCTCGAGTTAGTAGAGGAGACCGTGTTAATACGAACAGACACAATTAAGTGTTATAAGTTTGGTGAGTTGAGATGAATTAAAAAGGAGAATTACGATGAGAAATGCATGCGATCAACGTGCTTGTGAGTATATTAGCTAGCAAATATAATCACAAATTAACTAAGCACTGAAAATGATCAAATAACACTAAAATACTAGTTAAAAATTCAGAATAAAATGTGAAGTTTGCTTGCTCCAAAGGGGTGATCAGTGGAAGCGTGCTTGTATTCAGTGCGTGGAAATTGATCAGCTCTGTCGGGCATAGAGGGGATATTGAATTCATATCTCGTCCGTGTCTGACTGTCTTGAAGCTGACTATACTTGTGTTCGGTTGGTCGGTGAAAGGGCATAATATACAAATGATAATACTGATATTCATAGATTCTATTTATCACAACAGCCCAAAGCATGATGACAGAGAACCAGTGGAGACTACCTGTGAAGTGGCATGAGCAGAAGCTCCTCGCCAATAAGCCTCCCATCATGCCCAAAATCTATGAGGAGCAACCACCAATTACTGCCGAGGTGAGTGAGATAAGCAAAGGTGAGGAGAGCGACGGTGACAACGGGGAGGATGGTGAGAATGGTGAGGACGATGAGAACTGTGAGGACGGTGAGGAAAGTGAAGGTGCGTCGGTCGAACAAAGTGCGGGACAAGCGGCAGTAATTGAGGCTCTCAAAGCAAGTAAAAGTAAACCCCAGATTACAAAAATCGAGTACGAGGAACGTAAAGTTAAAATAAGGTCCACGTTACGAAACTACCCGACAAATCCAATGAAATACCACGCGAACAAATCAAGAACTGAAATTCCTGTGGAAAGCAGACTTGAATCGGTGTGCTCGAAACTTTATGCTGTGACCAGCACACTCGTGAAGGTTTTGAGTATTCAGACCGACACCAGTGGCTGGAGACTAGACAGCATCAAGGAAATGAGAAAAGAGATGACCGAGATGAGGAACGGCCGGGATGACAGGCTCTCCCGTATCGATGACAGGACGGAGAGTCCGCTGAGGGTTGGAACTGAGGACCCTGGTAAAAAGGTGAGAAATGTGTCAGATTTACCAGATGATGGCCATGGTTTAGATGAGGATGAAAAATTAGAAGCGAGAATTGAGAATCTTATCAAAAGACAATGGGAAAATCTGAGACGAGAAAAAAAGAGTCGAAGTGGTGGAAGCACTGAAAATAGCACTGAAGTCATGAAGAAGTTGCTGAAGCCATAAAACTGGAGATCCTTAACAAAGAACCATCAGTTAAACGAGACTACAAATTAGATAGTAACACTAGATTTGAACACTTCTATGACTATTTTAAGTCAGAAGTAAGATCTCACCAACTCCTGCATGTCTTAGATAGTAACGTAAAATTCAGTGGAAATCAAAAGACTTTGGATGAGCATAAATTTAAGGTGAGAGACATATTGATCAATCATATCGATAAAAACTACCACTCTAAAGTAGTATTACTAGAAGATCCAATAGCTATTCTAAATAAACTCAAAGAGATAAAAAGATACGAAACTAATGTATCTTCATTGACGGTGAGAAAAGGAATTTCCCATATGCAGTATGTGATTGGAAAAATGACAGCAGTCGAGGCGATTCAAACTTACGAAAATTCAGCAGACGCTACCCCTTTATCCGATGAGGAAAAGAAGGACGCGTTTAATAGTGCCATCATGGGGTCTGCACCGACGGTACAGTACCTACAGTTCTCAGCTAAACTTGAGCAGCCCCCAATTTATGAGCAATTAAAACTTGTTGTTATGCAAGAAGAAGCATCAAGAAAACAGTCTGGGGAGGGGAGCAGTGAGGTGAGAGCTGCGAACCTCACCGTATTTAAAGGCTACGGATACATAATTAAGAATTGCCCAAACTCAGGTGAGATAAACAACAAGCCAAAAGTTAACATAAGACACATCAGTTCACGGGGAAATAGTTTTCGTGGATTTGGGTGTGGTGGTGGGTCATTAAAGAGAAGGTCAGAGGGTTTACGTGCGAATGACCGAAAAGGCGCGAAAAGCGGGAAATACTATAACCTGAAGGGCAAAGGAGACAACAAGTACTCGAAGTCCAAGACCAGTACAAAGTCTAATTAGGAGGGCTCCAGCAAAATCTCAGGAGGAGACTACAAAGAGAAGAGTGAGTTAGATGCGAATGAGACAGGAGAGTGCATGGAAGTGGATGATGAGCTTTGTGAAGGTCAGGCATTGCACGTAGGCGTTTCTTTTGACAAAGACAAATTTATTATNAGATGATGGCCATGGTTTAGATGAGGATGAAAAATTAGAAGCGAGAATTGAGAATCTTATCAAAAGACAATGGGAAAATCTGAGACGAGAAAAAAAGAGTCGAAGTGGTGGAAGCACTGAAAATAGCACTGAAGTCATGAAGAAGTTGCTGAAGCCATAAAACTGGAGATCCTTAACAAAGAACCATCAGTTAAACGAGACTACAAATTAGATAGTAACACTAGATTTGAACACTTCTATGACTATTTTAAGTCAGAAGTAAGATCTCACCAACTCCTGCATGTCTTAGATAGTAACGTAAAATTCAGTGGAAATCAAAAGACTTTGGATGAGCATAAATTTAAGGTGAGAGACATATTGATCAATCATATCGATAAAAACTACCACTCTAAAGTAGTATTACTAGAAGATCCAATAGCTATTCTAAATAAACTCAAAGAGATAAAAAGATACGAAACTAATGTATCTTCATTGACGGTGAGAAAAGGAATTTCCCATATGCAGTATGTGATTGGAAAAATGACAGCAGTCGAGGCGATTCAAACTTACGAAAATTCAGCAGACGCTACCCCTTTATCCGATGAGGAAAAGAAGGACGCGTTTAATAGTGCCATCATGGGGTCTGCACCGACGGTACAGTACCTACAGTTCTCAGCTAAACTTGAGCAGCCCCCAATTTATGAGCAATTAAAACTTGTTGTTATGCAAGAAGAAGCATCAAGAAAACAGTCTGGGGAGGGGAGCAGTGAGGTGAGAGCTGCGAACCTCACCGTATTTAAAGGCTACGGATACATAATTAAGAATTGCCCAAACTCAGGTGAGATAAACAACAAGCCAAAAGTTAACATAAGACACATCAGTTCACGGGGAAATAGTTTTCGTGGATTTGGGTGTGGTGGTGGGTCATTAAAGAGAAGGTCAGAGGGTTTACGTGCGAATGACCGAAAAGGCGTGAAAAGCGGGAAATACTATAACCTGAAGGGCAAAGGAGACAACAAGTACTCGAAGTCCAAGACCAGTACAAAGTCTAATTAGGAGGGCTCCAGCAAAACCTCAGGAGGAGACTACAAAGAGAAGAGTGAGTTAGATGCGAATGAGACAGGAGAGTGCATGGAAGTGGATGATGAGCTTTGTGAAGGTCAGGCATTGCACGTAGGCGTTTCTTTTGACAAAGACAAATTTATTATCGAATTCCTAGCAGATTCTGGTGCTACGGAGCACTTAACAAATTCGAAACTAATTTTCAAGTCCCTCCATGAACAAAGTGAAGGCGTGATCAAATGCGCGAATAAAAATAAACAAGCGCATTTGAGAACGGAGGGAGTAGGTCAGATAGAAATCGAATTCTTAAACGATGAGAAATTTGAAGCAGATGCGGTAATATTTGCTGAGGCCCTTCAGGCTAACTTACTGTCTCTAAGACGATTCGCAGAGATGGGTCTTGCGATATATATAGATGACCAGAAAATAGATATCTTCAATCCAGAATCAAATGAGTCATTTATCTCAGGCATGTATAGAAAACTATATTGGATAGTAGATTTGGAACTAAACAAGTACAGTCCATTCAATAGAAAACTACAGAAAAGTACAACTAGACGAGTTATAGCCAATATGGTAGGTAGTGAAATAGAGGTGAGAAGACAGATGACGCGAAGTGTCATAGTCACAGCCAAACAGAATGAGGTTTTGGCAATGGAAACTCAAACTGAGAGTAACGAACGGGTTGAAAAAGGGTTTACAGAGGTGAGAAATAATGAGCAATCCGAAGTCAGGCGAGATGACAAACCGGATAGTAAAGAAACCCCTAAATCGATTCAAAATCAATTCGAACAATCCAATTTTGATTATTCAATTTGGGATAGAAAGATTGATAATGTAGACGAAGCACAAATAGATGAGAGCGGTGAGGTTTTTCATCTGTTTGGAGTTGAGAAAAATAAAATTCAGGGTAATAGTCAAGCCATGCTATGGCATACTAGGTTCGGTCATGAATCGATAACATATCACAAAGCTTTACAATCAAAATTCCCGGACAATAAAGAACTAAAAGGAGTGAATTTCGATGAGTGATTAATGGAGTGTGAAGTGTGTTTAGCTTCTAAATTTAACAGACTGCCATTTCCTAAGGTGAGAAGTCGAGTGACAGAGCCCTTGCAGATAATAAACTCTGATGTACTGGGGCCAATATCTCTGAGTTCATATCCGAAGGGATACAGGTATATATCCCTAAATCGAGATTTGCGATGGCATACCCGATGAAGGCGAAAAGTGAAACGGGTCACTGTCTTGAAATGTTTGTTAGAAGTGGCAGAAATCTGTTGGGTTACGACGCGAAGGTGTGCTACCTTGGATCAGATCAAGGTACGGAATTTACTGGGAGACATACAGTTGAGGTATTGAAAAAGTTAGGCGCGGAACTCCAACTGGCAAGTCCTGATACTCCAAAACACAATGGAGTCGCTGAACGATACAAACAGACAATCCAGAAAAAGGTGCGTGCCTACATGTTCGACGCGAAATTGCCGGAGAATATGTGGGATCTGACTCTGTCTGCCGCTGTATATACGCTCAATCGAACTCCTCATAAATCTAATGAGATGAGAACTCCACTGGAAGAGTTTGCGCCGGGACATAGCTTTGATGTGAATCAGATTAAGAGATTTGGAAGCCTAGCGTACATGAAAGTACAGAGAACGGTAGGACCGAAATTCAGGGCAGAAGGTGCGAGAGGTATACACTCCACCAGGATACACTCCACCAGGATACATACTACTAAAACCAGAAGAAGGAAAATTCTACGAAATTAGACACGTACGATTTAACGAGAAACAGGTCTATGGTGATAGGTACAAGAAAGGTGAGATTAAGAACATCCCAGAAGTTCAAGAAGTAACTAACAAAGGCAAATGGTTTGTAGAATTTGAAAAAGACGTGAACGATTTGAATGAAATGTCTAAATCGGAGGGAGAGACGAAGAGAAAGAGGGGCAGACCAAGGAAGGAAACCCCAAGTTTTAAGGTACGTAAGGTCAGCAAACCTGCAGGTGAGTCAGTGCAGGATTCAAGTTTTGAAGATTTGCCAATCCATGCGAGCTTGAAAGCCGGAGTATTTCTGGCTTGTTTGTCATAAGGTGAGAATGGAGTGAATCTGGACGAGTCTACTGATGAGGTCTACTATGCTCTTCTTGCCAGTATTAATTCAGATCCAATTAACTATAAAGACGCGATGCAAAGAAAAGATAAGAGCAGTTGGACACTGGCGGTAGAAGAAGAGCCTAAATCGATGAGTAAAAATAAAGTGTGGAAAAACGTAGACCGACCGATTAGTAGTCAAAATGGACAGAAGGCTAACTTAATTGACTCTAGGTGGGTATTTAAACGCAAGATAGAAGCGAACGGTGAGACGCGATACAAGGCGAGACTGGTTATACGGGGCTTTAAAGATCGAAATGTTCACGAGTTGAGAGACATATAGGCCCCGGTATCGCGAATGCACTTGGTTAGGGCTGTATTTGCTATCATTAACAAATACAACTTAGACACGTGCCAATTAGACGTGAAAACAGCATTCCTCAATGGTGAGATAGATGAGGAAATCTACATGGAGATCCCAGAGGGGGGGTGTGCAAATTAGAGAAATCTCTCTATGAACTTCGAATAAGTCCGAAACGGTGGAATGAGAAATTCACTGAAGTGGCACTCGGTGTGGGCCTCGTGAGCTCTGATCTTGAGCCGTGTCTGTTTACATGGAGCAGTGAGGAAAAATTTCTAATTGTACTATTATACGTAGATGATATAATTATGGCGAGTAACGATAAAGATAAATTAGATGAGGTTAAAATTAAACTGAGTTCTGAGTTTGAAATGACAGTAATGGGCGAGCCAAAAGAATTTTTGAACATTTCAATAAGACGAGATAGAGAGAATCGTATATTAAAAATGAGTCAGAAAAAATATATTAAAAAGATACTAACAAAATACGGTTTCGAGAACTCACATACTCAAAGAACTCCAATGCTCACTACACAGGCTTCTAACTACGAGCGAAAAATTAGAGAGTCGGACACTAATGGTGAGTTTTATAGTACGGCCGATGAGAAATTGAATTGTCCTTATAGAGAAGTAGTGGGTAGCTTGTTGTACCTAGCAGGAACTACTAGACCTGATATTTCTTACGCTGTCAATATTCTGAGTAGACATCAGGTGAGTCCAATAGATGAGAATTGGAAAATTATGAAGAGAGTACTGAGGTATATGAGAGGAACCACTGACTCAGGGTTGAGATACAGGTGAGACAGGTGAGATTGAGGCATACTCAGACGCTAGCTTTGCAGATTGCAAAGGCTCATTGACCACGTGTGGATATGTGATTAAATTGTTTGGTGATTCGATTATCTGGAGAACTCACAAACAGTCCTATGTGGCTCTCTCTATGTGTCAAGCCGAGTATGTTGCGATGAGTGAGGCGAGTCAAAAGATGTTGTCGATGTACAACTCCTTGAAATTGATTTTTCCACCCCCGTTGCCAATGACCTTTTGGTGCGATAATAAGGCGGCAACGTGTAGTGCTGATACGAGTGGGGGAAATAAATTAAGACATATAATTCATGTCAAAGCTCATCATATGAAGGAATGTGTCAAGCTCAATCTGATCAAAGTAAACTGGATAAGTTCCAGGGATCAATTGGCTGACGTATTCACCAAACCTCTGGCGTTTGAACTACACAAACGCCAAGTTGAGAAAATAATCAATTGTAAGGAATTCTGGGAATTCCTTATGGGATCATTCTGGTTTAAAATTTTTCAAAAATCGATTTTTTTTTCATTTTCGGAAAGGATACACATTCAAAAGTATTGTGTAAAATTTTTAGAATATTTGGAGATGTCTAACTATGACTAACTCGGACATTTTCTTGACCGCGGGACGCAACTGACCTGCAGCCCTCTTACTACCTGTGCGCGCTCGGCCGACCCGTCTCTTGTCTAATCCGCTTTCTGTTTCCATTCATTCAAACAGCTGCTCAGTTCGGTTTTCGTTAGATTTTTGAGAAGCGGCATCAGTTTTCTCTCCGAGGTTGAACAAGCAACATCAGTACGCACACTATTTTTCATTATGGACCAAAAATCTACAAAATACGGAAAATCCCGTCCTGGTAGACCAGGTAAAAAACGCAAGTTTCAAGGAAACCAGCACAGTGNTTTGCCGAAGACCGCGATAAAAAGCGCGTGAAATTGGCTAATCGACGCAGCTCCCAGTCTTCCAAAGAGGCCAGAACTGAGCAAAAGAAGGCTAGACTGGAAGAAAATGAAAATTTTGAGCAGGCTGAAGGCATTTTGTACGGTGCAGGCATTGCAGATTAAGTGAAGGTAAGATTTTTTCATGATTTTTCACTAAAAAAATCTTTAAACGCGTTTTTCTCAAAACTACATTTTTCCGGTCGGCGGCGGTGATTTCTCCGTAACCACTGAACCGATTCTCTTGAAATTTTAACCACATATTCTCCACATAAATAGCTCTCCAGTAAAGCAGAATTATATTAAAATTTTAATTTTTACTATTTTTTTTTCACGCGAAAAACGCAAAAAAACGCGTTTTTCAGGTTTTTTTTTACATGTCCGCCATTTTGTTAATTATTAATAAATAATTATAATTCTGCTTTGCAAGAGAGCTACACTCATACTGAATCTAAATATTTTTGGTTTTTTCATTTCAGATGATCCATCATCGAAATATTNCTTTGCAAGAGAGCTACACTCATACTGAATCTAAATATTTTTGGTTTTTTCATTTCAGATGATCCATCATCGAGATATCAACGCCGCCAGTGACATGTCAATTCCGCGAGACGTTACAATTGGCGGCCATTTTCATAAATATAAAGAGTTAAATATTAGTTGAAAAATTTTTTTTTGTGTTTTTTAAGATCATATTTACTGGACTTATTTAATAAATTATTACTATTTCTATAAATAAAAGCCTAAATAAATTTATTTAATTGTCCTTTTTTTTAAGTGTCTAAACCAGAATGATCCCTTATGCGATCCAGAGACGATCGAGAACGTCGGATTTAGCGTGAGTCAGACAAAGACCCAGAGCGTTTATTGTATATAATTTTTGACAAGCAGAATTTCATATTAGCCATCTTTCGGTGATCATTTCACGTTTTGAATATATTGACGGGTAGGTATGATTTTTTTCGGGTAATATTTTTGTGATATGTGTTAGAAGTTTGAAGAAGTCAGCTATCGGGGACGTAGAGATTTTCGATGTTTGGGCCAAAATATTATCGAGCTACGCGATTATTGACAGGATTTCTTCTTTACGGTTTAATCTTCGGAGAAATGTGGAGGCCCAGCTGAAATGCTGGGGCTCAGTGTATGGAGTTATCAGGATGAGACAGTTTCGGTTTTGGGTTTCGGTGGAAGGTCACACGGCCAATCGCGACCGTTACAACCGTGTGAATTGCCAAGGTCGCTATAGGTTTTAGAGAATCAAGTTTTGTTTTATGGTGCATTATGTGTTTTGTTGAATTATAGTTTTTGGTGTATCATACGTTTCTGCCCCGATAATCCTTGAGAATGCAACTCCGAAGAGGTAATGATAGTTAGTGGACCTTATCTGGGCTAATTACCGCCCTTTTACTCTGTATCATTTTCTTTTGTTGTTTTGGTCTGTTGTCGGTTCAGGTTGAATCGAATTACGCGTTTATGGCCTTCATTTATTAGCGCTGGACATTTGCTTACGTCACAGCGGCTGACCCCGCTACTTGGATATAACGCTCTCGTTCTATCTTTTGGTGTTAGATACTCGCTCTCTTTTCAATTTTGGAGTATAAATTGAGCGATTTTTGCGTATTCGAGAGTTAGTTGCGACGTTAGTTGAGATGAGTAATCGAGTATTCGAGGAGTCAGTGACCAGCCCTCATCGAGTCCCTGGCCTTCGGGCAGAGTGCCTTTGGGCGATGCCCCTCTGGGAAGAATTTTACATCTAACCAGAAGTTTAGATGAGATTTTGGGTGTCGACTCGTGTTGCCGCATGGGCTCCGTAACCATCCGGCGTTGTGCCCCAGAACTCTTTTGAGGATTATTGTGGAGTTCGATCGTTCCTTTTTTTTGTGCATAATTATGAGAATTTCGCGTTCGGATTACGTGGGGATACGGGTGGTGTATTCGGCTGTTCGATTCCGTACGAGCTCGAGTCCGTTCCATTTTTTTCATTATTATTCAGGTTTTGCGCTGAACGGTGAGAATGTTTCTGGTTAACGCGAGTTGATTAGAGTCGTGATTTTCTCTTTGCGTTGGACGTGGACGCGTGTTAGATTTCATGGGATTCGTTTCACATTTAATTCTATTTCGTGGCGTTGACGAGAATTCGAGTGGTAGGATTGAAGTTCGCGTTAGAAATTTGTCCTCTGGCTCCTTGTCTGCTCAATAATTATTGAGTATTGAAGAATATATTTTTTTTGTGGGATTATTCTGCTCTTACTCTCAGTTTTGTTTTTTAGATTAGTTGGTTTGAGTTAATTTAGGGTTTCCTTTTCTTTGCTAAATTATCTAGATAGATTTTGGATATATTGTTTTCGAGACAATTGTGTATCGTTTTCCTTTTTTTTCATGAATATAACCTCGGTATATCACACAACATTAACTCCGGTGTTTCGAGTTACATTATTTGTTATTTGTTTTTTTGAGCAATACCTATTGGCCCATTCTCCATCTGAACCTACCCCTCTCTCCACAATCAACCCACTGAGCAACGCAGACAACCTATCACCTTCCCCTGGACTCCTTAGTTTTAAGTTGTGTTAGATTAATGGTTATTTTCTGGTTCCTTCGTTTGGTTTTTCGTTTGAGGTTCGTTTATTCGGTTTGTTGTCCCCAACGTCAAAGGACGGCTGGCGCCCATCGATAAGTTTTTTTTTGAGTTTTCTCAGTCTAGGGGAAATGGGCGAGTTAACGTGGTTTTCCAGTCCCAGATGAAAAATTCCGTTACAGAGTGTAAATATTTAATAATTGTTTTGTTGTCTGTTTAGGAAAGAAAAATATTTAAATTGAAGCGAGACAGAGGTCAGTTATGGTGAGAGGACTCGGAAGCAGTCGGGAGGGAGTGTTGGAAAGGTGGTGCCAGCTTCCGGTCCCACTAGGCTTATATATATATTCGTTATGGGGAGACTAGATCTTGCGCATGCGCGGATATCCTCTCCATCAGGTTGTAACTTGTCAGAGTTCACTCTACTGCGAGGCGCGAGACGAGAGACGTGTTGTAGCCAATAAACCAGTGTTCTAACAATAATACCTGTATATATTTATTGTATCCATACCCGCAATCCGAAACTTGAAAGAAATGAAAAAAGTTTCTAAATTTTAGAAACCGTGGCTTCTATCCTTCAGTTTTCTAAAATTTAGAAATTTTTTCTAACTTTTAGGAATGAATCGTTTAAAATTAATGATCAAAATGGGGATTCATTTTCAATCAAAGTATACTTACTTTTAGAAAAATTATTTTCTACAATCTAGAAAATTTTTTTTATTTTTGAGCGGGGTTTTTGCAGAGTTCATGTAGGGTCGGATTATACGGGGAGTGGGGGTGTAGGATTCGAGGTGGTGGTAGATCGGGAAGGTAACGAATCAACTACGCGAGGCAACGGTTGCAAACTAGTAATTAGTTTATTGTCGTGATATGAGTATGTACAGATGAGATGGTAGTATGAATGTATATGGTACATTTCATGTCAACTCAGCCACCCTGGAATTTTTTGTTTCTCAGAATCTTCAATGAGCATGCTCCCAGTCAAGTACTACATAAGTACATCCTTTCTCTAAATTTTCGTCCCTTTAACATCAATTGTTTGGCCAGGACAAATAACAAAATTTCCAATTTTTGAAAAATCATATCTTGCGAATAAATTGGCCGATTTTAATGAATAAAAAAAGATTTTTTTCGGTCCTTCATATACTCTTGGAATAAAAATACGACAGTACTACGAGGAAGAATAATGAGTCATTGTTTAAGTTTTTTGTTATTTAAATCCTTCTGTTCTGCAGAGGCCGTTCGAAAAACGAATAATTTTTTTTTTCTTCGATGGATAATGATATTACTCAACTTTTTAGGGGTAATTCAAAATGGGATAGTTATATGCAGATGAGAGAAAAATTTTTTTCTCATGAAAAATTAGATTTTCCGAATTCCGTTCCTGAAAAATGATGAATGCCTCATGAAAGGATGAGCGTACAATTTTTCGGCATAATTTGAAGATGAGATCCATAAGTAGTGATGGATAAAAAACGTTTTTTATAGGAAAAAGTTGAATTTATTGATTATTAACAGCTCTACTTACGTAGACGACAATGAGAATTCGCCAAGTACCAAATATTTGATGAGTTTCTAGATCAACATGGAGTATACGTCGGTTTTAAGTTTGGAATTTTAAAAATAAACATTAAATTATAGAGAAAAAGTAATTTGAAATCGAACTTTTCTAAATCACAATGGCTATCTTAATGTACGTCGTCCATTTCGTTTCTTCGCCTTTGGAAAAACTTCTCCCGTAGTCGCAGAAGAATATCTCTTAATCAATAATTCCTTTTCTCCCACAGGAATGAAGTCGTGATTTTTTTGTCTCGCTGGAATCACCTTTGCACTCTCGAATCTTGTTTTCAACCGTTCTTTCATATCCTCGTGTTCCTGTTTAGTGCAGTAAAACACGTCGAGATCCTTGAAATTATTCTTTGCCCACTGGAACAGACCATCTGGAGTAAGAATAGGTTCACGATTAGTAATTTGCAGAGTTCTTCGTCTTGCTTCCCACTTCAAGACTGCGCCTACGCCATCGTATAACGTCTTTCCATGCGCGGTCGCATGATAGTGCGTCTCTGCTTCAACTCCAAAATAATTTTTATGCAACAAAAGATGGTAATATGATAAAATAGGAGGCTCCTCAAATCGAAAAAATTTATATTTTATTTTAACCTATTCTAACCTAATTTATAACTACTTAATTCCCAAACAACACACAATGCGGAATAGAACACCGAGAACCACACTTCGAGACAAGTAGAGTAAAAATTATTTCAAGAATTTCTCGGAATAACCAACCAAAATTATTGTGGATTATTTGAAAATTGCATCAGGTTTAGTTATTATCCAGGATCACGACGTGGACGTACTGATGCCGACCCCAAAAGAAAAGCCTAAGCATCAACCATAAAACGTCCAAGGGCAATAGATTGAGGAATAGGTTCTATTATACCTCCGCCTTCCACCAAAGGCAATTGATAATAATCAATAATATTTAATGAGATGATTAAAAAAATTGAAAATAAATAATGACAAATGACACTGTTGATCCAACATTATTAGTTGGACTCAACTAATAGACCCTATTCGTCTGGAACAACCAATTCGGAAACAACAACCGCCAAACAATAGACTATTTGTATTAATCTAACCGCGATCTTCTAGATTAATTTCATAAGAATTATAGTAGTTACCGAGGATTCTAAGAAAGGTGTTTACACGCTCTGGTTTTTGGACGGCGTGCATGAAAACAAACTTACTCAATTTGTCATCAATGCCGCTCGTCCTCACTCCATACTTTGGGTATAAGTTCCTGAATTCTCGCCAGATCCTTTCTATTCCCTGAATATGGGCTCCATTGGTGTAATTCACATGTGCGACACTGTGATTCACACATAGATGCACATAATGTGCGGATAGTCCTGAGTATCCCGCCCAACAGTCAGTATACACTGTACTATCAAACGTCACATACTTTTTCACCAGTGAAGTTAGAGTCGCGGCCGAACGGTCAGGGACATTGTCGATTACTAATCGTCCAGTTTCCCTGTCGTGTAAACCCACGATCCATTCCTTCACTTTCGGTGTAAGACCAAGCTTAGTTTTTCTCCAGCCATAACTTAGTTCGTCGATTTCTACTACCATCCCCACCCCACCCAGGCTATCGCCCCGGCTATCGTAGTCCCACTGTGTCAAAACACAGTTCATCCTTCCAACCCAATTACGCACTATTGCCATGCATAGCTTGGATTCGAAACACACACACTGTAAGGTGATTTTATCATTGTGAATGTATGAAAACAAAAGGGTAAATAACTTCCTGAGCGGCATCTTAATGCCAGACAGCACGGGACCTTTAAAAATGCTCACTTTACTATTGCATTTCTTACGAATTTTCCTGCTCTTATTATCGAGTGTGACAAGTGTTTTTTTGCACCGAAACAATTTGAGAGGATAATATGTGTATATCAGCTCACCACACTCGGTGCAATGAGTACGTGATTTAAGTACACCCGCGTCTTTAAGATGTTCAATAATAAGCTCGTCATCGAAAGAAATACGATAAAGATCTGCGAGACCCATTTCCAACGATTAAATCTACAATGAAAGTGAACTAAAAGACCACTTGTGAAACAATAGTTACTCGTTTCACATCAATTTTTTGTACTGAAATTCGAATTTATCGAGTCCGCCCCAAAGTTTTTACGTATATTATTTTAATTACGTCCAACACCCCAAAATTACTTAAATTAATTAGTTATGCGGAAGAGCCCTTATTACTTCACATTACCGACTTTTCAACAGCAACAATCCTGCTGAAAAAGATTCCGTTCAACGTATTATTACATGTTACTAGACGGAGTAACGGCGGATAATCTGGGGAGTAGCTCTCTTACACTTCAAAGGGACTTTTCAACAGCAACAATCCTGCTGAAAAAGTTTACATTCAACGTATTATTACATGTTACTAGACGGATTAACGGCGGATAATCTGGGGAGTAGCTCTCTTACACTTTAAAGGGACTTTTCAACAGCAACAATCCTGTTGAAAAAGTTTCCGTTCAACGTATTATTACATGTTACTAGACGGAGTAACGGCGGATAATCTGGGGAGTAGCTCTCTTACACTTTAAAGGGACATTTCAACAGAAACAATCCTGCTGAAAAAGATTCCGGTCAACGTATTATTACATGTTACTAGACGGAGTAACGGCGGATAATCTGGGGAGTAGCTCTCT
>NW_021680450.1:0-1309 GCF_001412515.2 Diachasma alloeum | reverse complement strand
TATTATTACATGTGACTAGACGGAGTAACGGCGGATAATCTGGGGAGTAGCTCTATTACACTTTAAAGGGACATTTCAACAGCAACAATCCTGCTGAAAAAGTTTCCGTTCAACGTATTATTACATGTTACTAGACGGAGTAACGGCGGATAATCTGGGGAGTAGCTCTCTTACACTTTAAAGGGACTTTTCAACAGCAACAATCCTGCTGAAAAAGTTAACGTTCAACGTATTATTACATGTTACTAGACGGAGCAACGGCGGATAATCTGGGGAGTAGGTCTCTTACACTTTAAAGGGACTTTTCAACAGCAACAATCCAACTGAAAAAGTTTACGTTCAACGTATTGTAACATGTTATTAGAAGGAGTAACGGCGAATAATTTGGGGAGTAGCTCTCTTACACTTTAAAGGGACTTTTCAACAGCAACAATCCTGCTGAAAAAGTTTCCGTTCAACGTATTATTACATGTTACTAGACGGAGTAACGGCGGATAATCTGGGGAGTAGGTCTCTTACACTTTAAAGGGACTTTTCAACAGCAACAATCCTACTGAAAAAGTTTACGTTCAACGTATTGTAACATGTTATTAGAAGGACTAATGGCGAATAATCTGGGGAGTAGCTCTCTTACACTTTAAAGGGACTTTTCAACAGCAACAATCCTGCTGAAAAAGTTTCCGTTCAACGTATTATTACATGTTACTAGACGGAGTAACGGCAGATAATTTGGGGAGTAGCTCTCTTAAACTTTGAAGGGACTTTTCAACAGCAACAATCCTGCTGAAAAAGTTTCCGTTCAACGTATTATTACATGTTACTAGACGGAGTAACGGCGGATAATCTGGGGAGCAGCTCTCTTACACTTTAAAGGGACATTCCAACAGAAACAATCCTGCTGAAAAAGTTTCCGTTCAACGTATTATTACATGTGACTATACGGAGTAACGGCGGATAATCTGGGGAGTAGCTCTCTTACACTTTAAAGGGACTTTTCAACAGCAACAATCCTGCTGAAAAAGTTTCCGTTCAACGTGTTATTACATGTTACTAGACGGAGTAACGGCGGATTTTCTGGGGAGTAGCTCTCTTACACTTTGAAGTGACTTTTCAACAGCAACAATCCTGCTGAAAAAGTTTCCATTCAACCTATTATTACATGTGACTAGACGGAGTAACGGCGGATAATCTGGAGAGTAGCACTCTTACATTTTAAAGGAACTTTTCAACAGCAACAATCCTGCTGAAAAAGTTTCCATCCAACGTATTATTACATGTTACTAGACGGAGTAACGGCGGATAATGTGGG
>NW_021680449.1:498183-498726 GCF_001412515.2 Diachasma alloeum | reverse complement strand
TTATTCTGGTCTTAAATTCCTAGTATAAAATTTTTGGACATTACAGAGGGGAGAAATTAATTTTTGAATGAGAAGAACTTGTTCGCAGTTACTGCGCGTTTTGAAAATTCATTCCTCCGCTCCTAGTAGAGACTAAGGGAATGAAACCACTGTCATTTATTGAGAAGATTATTCTCGATCGATAGATGTTGCGTTCATTCCCTCTTCGCAAATTGGCGGTTGGGGGGGGGGTAGAAATTAATTTTCTAATCGGGGGAGCCCCTCCGCGCTCACTCGACGCCGGAGAACCGTTCGGGGTTACTCCGCGCTTTTGAAAATTCATTCCTCCGCTCCTAGTAGAGACTAAGGGAATGAAACCACTGTCATTTATTGAGAAGATTATTCTCGATCGATAGATGTTGCGTTCATTCCCTCTTCGCAAATTGGCGGTTGGGGGGGGGGTAGAAATTAATTTTCTAATCGGGGGAGCCCCTCCGCGCTCACTCGACGCCGGAGAACCGTTCGGGGTTACTCCGCGCTTTTGAAAATTCATTCCTCCGCTCC
>NW_021680449.1:497235-498036 GCF_001412515.2 Diachasma alloeum | reverse complement strand
TAGGATAGGATAGAATTTCCCGAAGATTCCAAAAAGCTTCATTGTTTTTCGTGCATGAAAAATGGAGATCTTCGGGAAACTCCTTGCGGTCGCAAGACTTTTACCGATTTAGTTTTCTGCGCGCTCACTCGACGCCGGAGAACCGTTCGGGGTTACTCCGCGCTTTTGAAAATTCATTCCTCCGCTCCTACTTGAGTAGGATAGGATAGAATTTCCCGAAGATTCCAGAAAGCTTCATTGTTCTTCGTGCATGAAACATGGGGATCTTCGGGAAACTCCTTGCGATCGGAGAGAAAAACGTGAATATCTCGGAAATTAGATGCGATAAAATAGGCCCTTTTCGCGTGGACATACACATATAATTGGACTGAAATTCTTAGAAATGTTGAATTTGCAATGACGAAATTCCTTGAAATTTCCGTATTACGGCAACGCGATAAAAATTCCCAATAAGTGTTCCCGGAATTTCCGCGAAAATATTACTGAAACCTACAGACATCATTCCTGAATTCAAGACTTTCCTTTGATTTTCAGGATCATGTCACTGGAAATTTTTTACAAAATGACTTAATTTTAACATTGCTTGCTCATTGCATTTCAGAAATGCAGCTGCCTAAAAAAGACATCGATTCCTAGGAACAACGTTTCTTTTCTCGGTAAATACAGATAATAGAGAAATGTCAGATTGGAATTCCCGGATTTTTTTTCACTCGATTAATTTTTTAAAGATTCAAATTGATACTTGATTCATTCACATCGTTCCATTCCATCGGGAGATATTGTCGATTGGAGACAATTTTT
>NW_021680449.1:491184-497129 GCF_001412515.2 Diachasma alloeum | reverse complement strand
TTCGAATTATTTCACTATATTGTATTCGCACCGGCTTAGCAGCCGAATACCTGACTACGTCACCTCGTGACGATTCGTCATATTTCAGGCACCCTCGATCGGATGATCTAATTGCCTATATCGTCGCGAGACAGATTCGTCATAGCTCTCAAGGTGTAAACATCGACACATTCGCTGTGAATAAATTCCATTCGATTTCTACTGTTATAACGCGTGTTATAATTTCATCAACCCGTCCAACATTCCCGAGTATCCCACAAGTGGTGACCCCGACGTGATCCTTTTAACGTGATCAATAAAATTATCGTTTTAACGTGTTCAGAGTGAAATAGTTGCCGTTAAAATTAAAGTAATTTTCGATCGCGTGGTTTTCGTGGATCATTCGAGAAGCGTTGGATTTTTCGACACGTGCTCGGTAGCGTTATANTGACCCCGACGTGATCCTTTTAACGTGATCAATAAAATTATCGTTTTAACGTGTTTAGAGTGAAATAGTTGCCGTTAAAATTGAAGTAATTTTCGATCGCGTGGTTTTCGTGGATCATTCGAGAAGCGTTGGATTTTTCGACACGTGCTCGGTAGCGTTATATCGTTCAACGCGCTTGTGTTACCGCGTGTGATATTTTGTGCATCGTGGTGCATCGCTGAGCACCCAGAGACGTTGTGCTGCACCGTGAAAATTATCACGAACAATTTCGCCGTGATTAGTGCACTTTTAGACGATTTTAGTGATTTTTCAGCAAAATGCCTGACGAGCCCGACACAACACAGGCATTGAGACGCCTCGTAGTTCGACCGGCACCATTTTCTCCCGAACGCCCGGAGCTTTGGTTTGCTCACCTCGCAGGTATCGAAAATGAACTCGACAAATTCCACATGGCTGCCGTCCACCTCGACACGCATGCCGCAGCTGAGGTTCAGGACATCATACTGCATCCACCTGCTCAAACTCCATATAAGGCATTAAGAGAAGCCCTCGTGGAGAGACTCACGGCTTCACAGGAGGCAAGACTACACCAACTCCTGGACAAAAAGGTTCTCGGTGATCGTAAGCCCTCACAACTTTTAAGACATTTAAAATCTCTTGTCGACAATATTCCAGAAAATATTCTGAAAACAAAATGGCTGTCACGCTTGCCAGCAAATACTCAATCAATTTTAGTGACGCAAGCAGATTCCACACTGTACAAAATGGCGACATTAGCCGACAAATTAATGGAAATATCGTCTCCACCAATTATTAACGCCATTTCTCCAGGCGCTGATCCAGCCGTTGCCGCCCTGGAACAGAGGTTTTCGCGTCTCGAACTTTGCATTTCTGAACTAGCGAACGCAATAAAAAACGAACGCTCCCGCTCTCACTCACGTTCCAAGTCTCGTTCAAGGCCTCGTTCAAGGTCATGCAGTCAAAGAGACGAAAAATGCTGATATCATTTCAAATTTGGTGATCAAGCCACTCGATGCAGGCCTCCTTCTTCAATGTCGACGGGAAACGAACCGTCGGATCGTTAGCGGCGGTAAACGATCCAATCTTCCGCTCACACCGCCTATTCGTGTCGGAAATTAATACCAAAGTCAAATATTTAATCGATACCGGCGCGGATTTGAGCGTATATCCACGAACGCTTTTCTCTGGCAAAAATAAGGCAACGGAGTACATATTGTACGCAGCAAATGGCACACGGATACACACATACGGCTGTACTGTCCTCTCGCTCAATTTCGGTCTCAGAAGGGATTTTTCCTGGCGTTTCACTATTGCGGATGTCGAAAAGCCAATTATCGGCGCAGATTTTCTCGCGCATTTTGGACTTTTACCTGATTTAAAGAACAATTGTCTATTAGATTCAGCAACCGGTTTATCGACGCGATGTATAGCGTCATTATCGAATATCGTTTCAACAATTAAAGTTTACCGGCCGACCGAATCGTCTTGGACAGATCTACTTGCCGAATTTCCGTCAATAACTAAACCGGATGGAAATTTTCAATTGACAAAACACACAACGGTCCATCATATCGCAACAACGCCCGGACCTCCTGTATCGAGTAAAGCTCGTCGTCTCGCCCCAGACAAATTAACGATCGCACAACAGGAATTTCAGAAAATGATGAAGCTAGGTATCGCTCGTCGTTCAAAGAGCCCCTGGTCTTCACCGCTACACCTGGTGCCCAAGAAATCTGGCGATTGGCGACCCTGTGGAGATTATCGCAGACTTAACGCTCGTACGATACCGGTTCGATATCCAGTTCGCATACTAGAAGATTTTACCGCCAATCTCGCAGACAAAAAGATCTTTTCGACCGTCGATCTCGTTCGTGCTTTCAATCAGATTCCTGTCGCATCGGATGACATCTGCAAAACAGCAATAATTACGCCTTTCGGTTTATTCGAATTTCCATTCATGACGTTTGGACTTCGAAATGCTGCGCAGACATTTCAGCGATTTATCGATGAAGTAACACGAGACCTAGATTTCGTTTTTCCGTATATCGACGACATCTTAGTTGCCTCTAAAGACCCCGAAGAACATAAAAAACACCTTCGTCTCCTATTTCAACGCTTGGCAGAGTATGGAGTTGTCATCAATACCGCCAAATGCCATTTCGGAGAACCAGAAGTCGACTTTCTCGGTTATCGTGTAACGGCGGAAGGAATTCGTCCGCTTCCCGAAAAAGTTGAAGCTATCGTCAACTTTCCTCGACCAGAGAAAATTAAGAAGTTACGTGAATTTCTCGGCATGATTAACTTTTATCGGAAATTTGTTAAAGGTGCTGCAACAACACAGGCACCCCTTCACGAATTTCTTCAAGGTTCTAACGTAAAAGGGTCTCATCCAGTTCCGTGGACTACAGAAGGAGAAGCCGCCTTCAATGCCTCTAAGAAACAACTGCAAGACGCAACGCTGTTAGTGTACCCAGATACGTCACTACCGTGGGCTGTTTTTACCGACGCGTCCGAATTTGCTATCGGCGCCGTTCTTCAACAGCGCAGAGGTACCGTCTGGGAGCCGCTCGCCTTCTTCAGTAAGAAGCTTCAACCTTCCCTGAGGAAGCGATGCCCATACGACAGAGAGCTCCACCCAATTTATAAAGCAGTTCGTAAGTTGAGGCACATTTTTGAAGGTCGTCACGTGACCATTTATACTGATCATAAACCGCTGCTGCATGCTTTCAAACAAAATCCTGATAAAGCAAATCCTTGGCAGTTCCATCGCCTTGATTTTATCGGTCAGTTTTCAACAGATATTCAGCAAGTCGCAGGTAAAGATAACGTTGTTGCCGACGCCTTATCGAGAATCGAAGCCATATCCACAACAATCTCGACGGCCGAACTAGCACAGGCACAAGCAGCAGATGCCGAACTCCAAGAACGTCTGCAAGACCCGAATGGCGTCCTTCAACTACGACCTATCAACATGCCAGAGAGTCCAACTCCAATTTACTGTGACGTCAACGATCAGCTGATTCGTCCCTATGTACCATTACCGCTACGTAAGAGAGTTTTTGACACTCTGCATAGCGTCAGTCATCCAGGGGCTAACGCATCAACTCAGCTGGTTGCTCAACGTTTCGTCTGGCCGAGTTTAAAGAAAGACTGTCGTCTTTGGAGTCGTGCATGTCTCGCATGCCAGAAGAATAAAATTTCGACACGTGGCATCGCCGATTCAAGACTTTCCCGGGGGAAGAACAAGACGCTTCGAACACATTCATGTCGACATCATCGGACCATATGTACCGTCCAGAGGTTACCGTTATTGCCTGACAATAATCGACAGATTTTCACGTTTCCCGGAAGCATTCCCGATTTCCGACATTACCGCTGAGACTGTTGCCGATGTGCTCTACGCAAACTGGATTTGTCGTTATGGCGTTCCGCTTCGGATCACGACAGATCAAGGGACACAATTCGAGAGCCAACTCTTCAACGCTCTCGCTCGACGTACAGGCAGCAGACATATTCGCACGACGGCGTTTCACCCGCAAGCTAACGGCATGGTGGAACGTCTACATCGCCAAATCAAAGCAGCAATACGGTGTCACGAGAGTCCTCATTGGGTAGATACCCTCCCGACCGTGCTTTTTAGAATTCGTTCAGCGTGGAAAGACGATCTTAACGCCACATCTGCCGATATCGTATTTGGAGAGCCACTTCGATTACCAGGAGAATTTCTCGCTCCTGCTCCGAACAATGGCCTACCGGCAGTAACGATTGCCGACAGACTCAGAAACCACTTCGCTGAGCTCGCTCCAGTTCCCGGCACACGACACGGCCAACGTAAGGTATTCGTATTTAAAGAACTCGCCTCATGTTCGCACGTTTTTGTTCGTTTAGATGCTGCTCATCATGCATTTACGCCACCGTACGAAGGACCACATCGTGTCATATCGCGACACGAGAAGCATTTCGTCGTCTGGATCAATGGTCAAGAAACTGTCGTATCCNTTCAGGAGAATTTCTCGCTCCTGCTTCGAACAATGGCCTACCGGCAGTAACGATTGCCGACAGACTCAGAAACCACTTCGCTGGGCTCGCTCCAGTTCCCGGCACACGACACGGCCAACGCAAGGTATTCGTAGTTAAAGAACTCGCCTCATGTTCGCACGTTTTTGTTCCATTAGATGCTGCTCATCATGCATTTACGCCACCGTGCGAAGGACCACATCGCGTCATATCGCGACACGAGAAGCATTTCGTCGTCTGGATCAATGGTCAAGAAACTGTCGTATCCATTGACCGTCTGAAGCCAGTATTTTCCATTGCCGAAGACGAAGCAGCCGACGCTGACTTACCGGATGACGACAACGATCCAGACGACACTCTATTACCGTCGTCAGAACAATCGACCCCGGGTACGACACCAGATGCCTCACCGCAACCTGGACCATCTAGACGCAGATCATCATCTTGGGCTCCATCGAGTGACGCAAGATCATCTTTGGACTCAACTCCTCGACCAGTACGAAAACGCGTCAGGTTCAGTCAATAAACTCACTCAATATTCAATTTTTTTTTCAAATCACGTATACCGTTTTTAGTGCCATTTTAACGCGTATACATTGCCTATATTGTATATATTGTACATAGCTAACTCCCTTTTTTTTCTGACACAGAAGGGGAGTATTGTAGCGAAGCTACTTATTTATCGTTCGAATTATTTCACTATATTGTATTCGCACCGGCTTAGCAGCCGAATACCTGACTATGTCACCTCGTGACGATTCGTCATATTGCGGGCACCCTCGATCGGATGATCTAATTACCTATATCGTCGCGAGAGACAGATTCGTCATAGCTCTCAAGGTGTAAACATCGACACATTCGCTGTGAATAAATTCCATTCGATTTCTACTGTTATAACGCGTGTTATAATTTCATCAACCCGTCCAACATTCCCGAGTATCCCACATTTTTTATGGTCACTGAAGGAGGCAAAATATGCAGCTAAATCTCGCAATAATCTGCGAAAAATTTATTCATTAATCTATTATTATTGAATTAATCCCATTATGTATAGATTGCTGGAGAACAACGAAAACGTTCCAACCGTTCAAACGAGTCGGAATTAAATGTTTTCTCTCTCCTCCTTCTCCATTTTCGTTCTCACTCGCACTCGTTAAGTTTGGCGGAGGACGGGCACGTGCCAACTTCGATGCAGACGACAATGAGTGGGAGCGAGCGCGATACCTATTCCTTTCTCACTCAGGGGGGGAATAAATATATACAGGGTGTTTCAGAAGTACATGTACATCTGAACACCCTAAAATCAGGGGGTGATTCTGAGCAGAAAAGTCCTCTTGCACTTTTTGATCAGACTCTCTCTCTCTTTCTCTCTCCCTCTCTCTCTCCCTCTGTCTCTCTCTCTGTCTCTGTCTCTCTCTCTGTCTCTCTCTCTCTCTGTCTCTGTCTCTCTCTCTGTCTCTCTCTCTCTCTCTCTCTCTCT
>NW_021680449.1:488033-489297 GCF_001412515.2 Diachasma alloeum | reverse complement strand
TCTCTCTCTCTCTCTCTCTCTCTCTCTCTTCGCTGGAATGACGAAGAGGGGAGAATGAATGGGGGAACGTAATTCCCCCTCCACACGCAATGGAAGGACGATCAACCGATCGTCTTTCCATTGGTTACAGCGTCGAGTGGCGCGGGGAACGCGCGTCTGGGTTGAAAATTCATCCCTCCCCCCCGAATTATAGCTAAAGAATGAAACTTGTGTTACTTATTGAGTATTAAATGCTCAATTCAATGACACGAGTTTCATCCCTTAGTACCCTTTGGGGACGAAGGGGTGAATTTTCGAAAGTGCGAAGACATTGAAAAAAAAATTTTGTTTTCAATTCAAAAATTAATTCCTCCGACCCTAACTAAGACTAAAAGATGAAATTTGTGCCAACGTGTTGAGCATTTAATACTCAATGAGTGACACAAATTTCATCCCTTAGTGCCTAATAGGGAGGGAGGAGGGAATTTTTGAAAGCGCAAAGAAATTGAAAAAAATTTCTCTCTAAATTTCAATTGTATTTGAATTTATTTAATGCCTAAAGGAGGTTAGGCAGCGTGCTGAGTTGAATGTGGCGTGAGAATTTCCGTGGTTCCCGGTAGCTTAGTCGGTAAGAGTGCCCGGCGCGTAACTGGGAGACCCGGATTCGAATCCGGGCTGGGCGAATCGGAATTTTTTCTCTCTAAATTTCAATTCTATTTGAATTTTTTTTTTCCTCTCTAAATTCTAAGAGAATTAGAATTTAGAGAGAAAAAATTTCCGCTTCACCCAGCCGGGAATCTAACCCGGGTCTCCCAGATACGCGCCGAGCACTCTTACCGACTAAGCTACTGGGAACCACAGAAATTGAAGAAAATTGAATTGAAAAAAAAATTTTTTTTTCAATTCAAAAATTGATTCCTCCGACCCTAATTGCGACTAAGGGATGAAATTTGCGCCAATGTATTGAGCATTTAATACTCAATAAGTGACACAAATTTTATCCCTTAGTGCCAGTTAGGGAGGGAGGAGTGAATTTTTAAATTGCGAAGAGATGGAAAAAAAAATTCAATTCAAAAATTGATTCCTCCCACCCTAACTGCGACTAAGGGATGAAATTTGTGCCAACGTGTTGAGCATTTAATACTCAATACGTGACACAAATTTCATCCCTTAGCACCTGTTAGGGAGGGAGGAGTGAATTTTTGAAAGAGCGAAGAGATTGAAAAAAAATTTTCTTTTCAAATGAATTTTCCAAAGTGCGGAGATTGAAAAAAAAATTTTTTTT
>NW_021680449.1:487633-487855 GCF_001412515.2 Diachasma alloeum | reverse complement strand
AGGGATGAAATTTGTGTCACTCATTGTGTATTAAATGCTCAACACGTTGGCACAAATTCCCTTAGCGCCTGTTAGGGAGGGAGGAGTAAATTTTTGAAAGAGCCAAGAGATTGAAAAAAAAAATTTTTTTTAAGTGAATTTTCCAAAGTGCAGAGATTGAAAAAATTTTTTTTTTCTCAATTCAAAAATTCATTCCTCCGACCCTAAGTGCGACTAAGGGAT
>NW_021680449.1:485762-487434 GCF_001412515.2 Diachasma alloeum | reverse complement strand
AATGAAACTTGTGTCAGATATTGAGTATTAAATGCTCAATTCAATGACACGAGTTTCATCCCTTTGCACCTTCTGGGGACGGAGGAGTGACTTTTTAAAAGCAAGTGGTCGCCCTCCAGGGCATTTAATATTCAATAATTTCCTGTCAAATCGATTACCTGTAAAGAAAGAAAATAAATAAGCCTTTTGCAGAGATTATTGGTGTTTTTTTCAAATTTTATCCTCTTTCTTTTACCCACACCCTCTTTTGCTCATATACAAGGCGTCGTCAATTGTTTGATCTCTTTTTTTCCCCCTCCGCCGTTCATGACAACATCAACTGACGATCGTGTATTGTTTTTGAGGGAAGCCCAATTTCCATTCCGATCATTTTGCCTCGTGATTCCGTTCGTAGCTTTTATCGTGCCAATGGCGTTCACTGCTCGAGAATATCGCGATATGCATTTTGTGTATGGTGAGTGTGGTGGAGTTGCCAGACGAGCAGCGGAGAGGTACAGGGAGAGATACCCTGATCGTCGGGCACCCGATCATCGGGTGTTTCCTCTCCTTCATGAGCGGATGGCAGCAACTGGTTGTCTTCTTCCTTGCCGTGGCGAAGGACGTCCTATCGGACGTGCTCGAGATGACCTGGAAGAGGCAGTCCTCAACGAAATCGAGGACGACCCCACGACAAGTGTAAGGAGGATTGCTGGACACCTTAATACGAATAGTACCAAGGTGTTCCGCATCATCAAGGAAGAAGACTTCCACCCTTACATTTGTGCCCTACACAGGAGCTGATGCCGGGAGATCTTGAGGCATGCATCGAGTATTGTCGATTTATCCTCGAGAATGATCGACGCGATCCTCATTTTCTGTTCAATGTGTGTTGGACAGATGAGTCCTGTTTCACAAGGCGGGGAATTTTCAACATGCGCAATTATCACCATTGGGCATTAGAGAATCCCCACCTTGCCAGGGCTCATTCTTTCCAGCACCAGTGGCAAAGGCTGAATGTGTGGGGTGCAATTTTGAATGATGAGGTGCACATTCGATTAGCTCCTGATCCACTCAATGTAAGTATCGATTATTTATCATGACAAAGATAATTAAAATTTTTTTCTTTCAATTGAAAGATCATCATTCCAGATTTTTTTTTTCAGGGGGAGAACTATCTGATGTTTCTGGAGGAAACCTTACCGGAATTGCTCGGAGATGGCCCAGGAAACAGAGGTGTGTGGTTTCAGCAAGATGGTGCTCCTGCTCATCACACCAAAGCAGTCACCCGAATGCTGAACCAATGGTTTCCAGAGAGATGGATCGGGAGAGCCGGACCAGTTCGTTGGCCTCCTCGGTAAGTGACGAGTGTCTCTAATCTTCCAATAATCGGCGCTGTTTAAAATCAAATTACTATTTCTCCCACAGATCACCAGATTTGACGCCCCTAGATTTTTTTCTTTGGGGAACTCTCAAAGAAAAAATTTATGCGCAGGTAGTCAACGATCCGGAGGATTTGGTGGCCCGCCTGCATGGAGCAGTAGCTGATCTGACGCAGCAGCAGTTGGAGAATGCTCGCCAAGCTATAGTTCGTCGTGCAGAACTATGCTTAGAAAATGACGGTGGTCTTTTTGAAAACCTGTGCTGAGCATCCCATCTCCATCCACGAACCCATTGGCCCTTCTCAGGGCCAAAT
>NW_021680449.1:445799-483501 GCF_001412515.2 Diachasma alloeum | reverse complement strand
GAGCAATATCGTTGCGCTCTTTTGTCTCGTAGAATGGTGGGGCGGGCACACACACATATGCTGCATATCACATGGATGTGCGCCCGCTTAAAAATCACTCCCCATTGGCCCACCCTTAATTGCCAATAACTTTTTAGGGGTGATTCTGATCAAAAAGTGCAAGAGGACTTTTCTGCTTAGAATCACCCCCTGATCCCAGGGTGTTCAGATGTACATGTACTTCTGAAATACCCTGTATAATCGAACATTACTATAGTAAAAAAAAAACAAAATCGGCACAATTATTCAATAGAATCACTGGAAATCTATAGAGTTTTCCAGCGACAGCGCTGGGATTTTCTATGAATTTTTTGACCTACGTGTCAATAATAAATATGTCGAGAAAAAGGAAGACTTTTAGATCATTAGATTCTGCATTCATTATACTATTGATTATAATATGTTCGATTTTACATTCCTTCCAATTATTACAAAATGCGAGGAGCTACCGTATTGAGAACCCCTTTCCGGTTATCGACAAATTTATGCTCGGGTTCTACCATACCAACAGTTCCGTACGCTCCATCGTAGTCCATGCCCCACCGCTACGAATTTTGCTGTTGAACACGTTACATTGGCCCTGCTCATCTCCCCTATAATCTCTGTTCCTGCATGCGAAAGTGAGAATTCGAATTGCGCTGCCAACTCAATGGCTTGAGTGTGACCGTTCTCGTTTAGAAGATAATGGGTACGCGAAAAATGTGTATGCCAGTTCGTTGCTATGTGCATATCTTCGTAAATATTGAACGGATTAAATTAATAATTGCGTCAGTGGAAAGCGGATTGGTGATTTATATAGTGTAACCAACGACAGTTTTCGTCTAAGTGGGCGCATTTTTTATTAATTGATGGAAAATCAGTTAAGGGTAGAGGAAGGGAAAGTGTGTCGTGTATAGATACTCGGTAGCTCTCGTCGTTTTGTTGTGAGCTACCGCGTATCTCGATATACAATGTTTCAAATATCACCTGTTCATGAAGACGACGCGCGGCCTACCCACCCACTTCCACTCCGGAGCCGATATCACGGGATCCATTAAATCGATTTGGATGAGTCTAGAACCATTCGATTCATGAATAAAAAAGGAACAACTTTTATTTCAAACATTTTTCGACATCACCTACAGTTTTCACAGAAAATCTTTTTTTCACTAAGAATAGGGACAAATTTGTTTATAACAAATTATCGCGCAACGGAATTGAAAAATAACCAAAAAATTTGGATTCCTTGACCCCGAAAACATAAATGCCAACAATAAAATTCCATCGACCTTTCAATGAACACGGGAGGGGGGTATTGCGTATGGACTATAACGTTCAAGAGTGTGCGTAAAATGAATTTCTAGTGTGTAAAGCTTCGCGAAAATTCACTTTACGCACGCCTATAAATTTTACGCACGCCATGCGGAAAACAACCGCTTTACGCAGACTAAAGCGTTTCGAAAAGTGCACTTTTGAGGTAGGTATCACAAAAATCCTATTTTCAAAAACCATAAAGGTGAGGTAGATTGAGAGACAATTGAGAATCAATGATCAAACTGTCGGATTTCAAAAAATTGGAGAGTAGTTTGACAATAAAAAATCCTATTCTCCAAAAAATCAATTTTCAAGAACAAAAAAATTCAACTTTCAATTCCCTAAAAAGTTGAGAGTAGATTGAGGAAACAATTGAGACTAAAAAATCCCACTCTCAACTTTGAAAAAAACTTTCAAGTAGATTCAGAGGAACATCGGGAATCAAAAATCTTTTTCAAAAACGAATAAATCCATCTCTTAATTCTGCAAAACTTTGAAAGTACATTCAGAGATAATTAAGAATCAAAAATCCTATTTTCAAAAACGTAAAAATCCTAATCTCAATTCTCGAAGTTGAAAGTCGATTGAAGGACATTTGAAAATCAAAATTTACTATTTAAATTTTGAACTCTCACAAAAGTAGAGAATAGATGGAGAGATTATTGAAAATCAAAAATACTTTTCAAAAATATAAATATGGAATTCTCAACTCTGTACAAAAGGTGACAGTAGATTGAGGGACAATTGAGAATCAAAGATTCAATTCTCAACTCTTAAACAAGTTGTAAGTAAATTGAAACATACTTGAGAATCAACAATCCGACTCCCAACTTTTTCGAAAATTGATAGTTAAATTTTTTTGTTCTTGAAAATAGGATTTTGGATTCTCAATTACCTGTTAGTCTACGGGAGAAAAAGTGAAATAGAAATTACGTGAAAGCTCCGCAATTCGCGAGTCAAAATAAAGGGTACGATAAAAATTATGGAATGTCCAACAAAAAGTACGGCGCGGTTACATATTTTTTACATAGCGTTCCATATTTTTTTATGGACGTTTCACCATTTTTATCGGGAATTTTTGATAGAAATTGACGGAACGCGATTTTGACTCACTTTTTACGGGACTTTTCTCTCCATAAACAACTTTTCAAAAAAGTTAAGAGTTGATTGAGAGATAATCGAGAAACAAAAATCCTATTTTCGAAAACAAAAATGCAACTTTCAATTCGCAAAAAGGGTGAGCGTTAATTGAGAAACAATTGAGAATCCAAAATCCTATTTTCAAAAACAATATAATCGTACTGTGAATTTTCAAAAAAATTGAGAGTAGATTCAAAGATAATTGGGAATCAAAAATCATATTTTCAAAAACAAATAAATTGCAGGTTGCTGTATCTTCGATACAGCTGCAATTTTATGTGGATACGTCCATGGTCTTTCCTTCTTTCTTGAAGTTCCTAGAAACTCCTCGTATTCCCTCGACTTTTCTGAAAAATCCTTGAATTTTTTAGAAATTTTAAGAAACTTCTCGAATTACAACGAAATCTCTAGAATTTTCAGGAATTTTCTAGAATTCCGACAGATGGCGCCGCACATAAGGACCGTTTCTCAAAATGACCCGCCATATTGAAACCGTAGATGTATCCACGTCAAAATCCAACTCTCAATTCCCAAAAATGTGAGAGGAGATTCGGAGACAATTGAGGATACAAAAGCTAACTCTTAACTTGAAAAAAAAATTACAAGTTTATTGAGAGAGAATTCAGAATCAAAACCCTATTTTCAAAATTCAAACACAAAAAAATGTAATGAATTGTCGGAAAACTTGAGAGTAGATTAAGAGATGATTGAGAATCAAAAATCCAACTCTCAACTTTTTTGCGAACTGAGAGTTGGATCTGTCTATTTTTGGAAGTAGAATTTTTAACTTCCCGACCCGTAGGGAGGAAGTTATTGTAATGACCCCGAAAATCGAATGTGGATATTTCATCATATTTCCATGTTTCATGACCCCTGGAAAAATTCTATGACGTTTTTGGATGGGTGTCAGTGTGTGTGTGTGTGTGTGTGTGTGTGTGTGTGTGTGTGTGTGTGTGTGTGTGTGTGTGTGTGTGTGTGTGTGTGTGTGTGTGTGTGTGTGTGTGTGTGTGTGTGTGTGTGTGTGTGTGTGTGTGTGTGTGTGTGTGTGTGTGTGTGTGTGTGTGTGTGTGTGTGTGTGTGTGTGTGTGTGTGTGTGTGTGTGTGTGTGTGTGTGTGTGTGTGTGTGTGTGTGTGTGTGTGTGTGTGTGTGTGTGTGTGTGTGTGT
Organism: Diachasma alloeum; assembly: GCF_001412515.2. NCBI lineage: Eukaryota > Metazoa > Arthropoda > Insecta > Hymenoptera > Braconidae > Diachasma > Diachasma alloeum. The sequence goes on along the minus strand of NW_021680449.1, from coordinate 479,864 downwards.
GTGTGTGTGTGTGTGTGTGTGTGTGTGTGTGTGTGTGTGTGTGTGTGTGTGTGTGTGTGTGTGTGTGTGTGTGTGTGTGTGTGTGTGTGTGTGTGTGTGTGTGTGTGTGTGTGTGTGTGTGTGTGTGTGTGTGTGTGTGTGTGTGTGTGTGTGTGTGTGTGTGTGTGTGTGTGTGTGTGTGTGTGTGTGTGTGTGTGTGTGTGTGTGTGTGTGTGTGTGTGTGTGTGTGTGTGTGTGTGTGTGTGTGTGTGTGTGTGTGTGTGTGTGTGTGTGTGTGTGTGTGTGTGTGTGTGTGTGTGTGTGTGTGTGTGTGTATGTGACCAATATTTTGGTCAACGATTTCTTCGAAACGAATGATTCGATTGAAATTTTTTTCCACGCAATCGATGTGTTCTCATGTTACTTAGAATTGATTACATTTTGAACAACATCGTCTCAGCAGTTCTTCAGATTTTCAGATAAAACTAGTGAAAAAACGTCGAAAAATCAAGTTTTTTCACAAATCTCATTATTCCTCCTAGAAGAACGATGGGATTGACTTTCTGCCGTCATTGTCGATGCAGCTCGGTATGACTAAGGCTTGAGTAAAATTCCAGTGAAATCGTCTCAACGGTTTTGGAGTAATAGGAAAATTAATTTTTGGATTGGAATTTTTTGGAGTTTTTTTATAGTGGTTTCATTTTTATCTTTTTTCATTATTTCACAAAATGATGTCGAGGACAATTTAAGAAAAATATTTCAAGAAATTGTCAGAATTGTGATATCCACTTGACAGTCGATAAGGTAGATGTCTTTATTTTCTCTTTTTTTTTCTTTTTTTATATCAACAATTGGATTTCCATATCATTCGAGACTGACTGAATATCCATGAAGAAGATTGCCTCCGCAGTTGGTCATTAACTTGGATAGAATTTTCAAAAATTGCGTTTCTTTTTTTTTGAGGCGTTTTTTCTTTTTTTCAATCGATGCGTGTTCATGGAACTTAGTACTAATTCGATTAGGAGAATGATCGACTCAGGGGTTTGTTAGTGATTCGCATAAGACATGTGAAAAAAATGAACAAAAATAAGTTTTTCCTCGATAATTCACTCATTTTACATAGAAAAACGATGGAATCTGTTGCTCATCTGATCGATCCGATGCTCATCTAATCGATGCAACTATGTGATTCAACTTAAATTGACTGCTGAGTAAAATAGTCTCAACCATTTTCTAGTTATCAAGATGAAAATTTCGAAAATTAAGTTTTTTGTTTTAATAAACAGACAAATGGGAATCGGTCGGGAAGTTATTGGTTCGACCCGTAATGGGTCACACCCACTCCAACCCTCCCACAATGGGAGCGAGCGCAGCGAGCGACCAAAAACCCAGTCGAATTACAACCCACCCGTAATGGGAGCGAGCGAAGCGAGCGACCAACAACCCATACCAATTTTTTATTCTTAATTCTCCCGCAATCTACTTGAATGTTTGTTTTTAAAGTTGAGAATTGGTTTTTCATTCTCAATTGTCTCTCAATCTACTCCCAATTTTTTTCGAAATTTAGAATTAGATTTTGTTTTTGAAAATAGCATTTTTGATTAGAAAATCGGCGAATTTTCTCGAAACCATAGAATTTTTTCGAATTTTAAAGAAAACTGGAGAATTTTCGCAAAAATCCTAGAATTCTAGAAAATTCTACATTTTTCTAGATAATTCGAGAACATTTTCAATTTTTTTAGAAAATTCTCCGGTTTTCTAAAACATTCTAGAAAATTTTACTTTTGTCTTAGGAAATTCTAAAAAAGTTTCCAGTGTTCCAGAAAATCCAAGGAAATGGTGTAAAATTTTGTGAGTTTTCGAAAGATGCAACGAAGAATTTTCTATATTCGAGAAAATTCGGAGCTTTTCCAAAAATTTTGCGCAAATACGGAGGTTTTTTTTACAATTAATATTATTGTTATTTATTATTAGTTTTTTTTTGCCCACACTCATTCCCACTATTTTTTTTATGTATTCATTGTCTATCCATTCCTTCCATTCATCTCCCAATCATTCCTTCTTTAATTTTTATGTTTTGTACTCTCAATTTCATAGATTTCGTTAAAGAGACAGATAAGTCTTGTTTGGTGGGATGTTCGACGATCATTAAAATTAGTTTAACTAATGGAAGGTATCACTCTGACTGTGGTTATTCGGAAAGTATTGCTCAGACAAAAGGCCTTGCTTTTTTAAAGGCTAGACAGGTACAATTTTTTTTATCGTCATTGTTTTTTTATTTTTGTATAATTTTTCATTCGTATTCCAACAGAGTTCTTCAACTAATGCATTACGTCGTGCAATATCAGCATTTAGTGAAACGAGGGCTCAAAAGCATGAAAGTAGAAGGTCAACTTCATCCGGCTCTCATAAAACTGATCCTTCTGCAGAAAATTCACAACTCAAGGCCAAAAGACTAAAATTGCAGGGTCAAAAACAGCGTGAATGGCAATCTCGTCATCAGATACGTCCTCATGATACACATAATTTCATTCATCTTTTCCTATCCTTTTTTCTCTTAATCTTTTCTAAAACTATAGAAAACATTCAAAGAGATTTTTTTTCCAAAACACACTGGATCAATCCCTATCATTCCCTATAGTAAATTTAAAAAAGTAAAAAAACTACTCGAATCGATCCTCAATACTGAAAGCTTTACCAACATCTAAGAAGGAACCCGAAAATGTTTATAAAACCAAAAAACTATTCTAAATAACTTTCTGCCCAAAAATAAATTCGAAGAAACATTACAATTGAAGAAAAACTAAAAAAAAGCCTCGAGGTCTAAAATTTTAGCTAAAATTTCTGTTAGCCCTCTCTTGAGACTCAAAAAATCCAAACGGAAGACCCTATAGACTAAAAACCATTTTATATCTCTTTCTGAGATGTGAAGTAGTACTTTTCTTACATCATGCAGAAGATAATATTTTCTTAATTTTTTCATTCCATAGGTAGTTCAAGTAGCTCTCCTGATATTTTCAATCGTCAATTGCAAACAGGCAAACCAAATTCCCCAGTTCTTTAAGATTTCCGGATTTTTTCAACTAACAAAAACAAAAATTAAAATTTGTATCAATCAATCTCAACCAATAAAACAACAAACAATCTCATCACTGTATTCTTCACTCACCATTAATTACAATTAGTTTTGCAGGGTAATTTTATTATGGAAATGATCAAATTTTTTAATTAAAAAAAAAAATACAAATCTGGGCTTCTAATTGCAAAATGACTCTCAATATCCGAATATTACTCGAATAAAACTCAGATTCTGATTCCGAAATGACTCTCAATACTCGGTAGATTAAGCTGGTGATTCATTTTTAACTTGAGCAGGCATCCCTGAACAGATTCTTATACTTAAATTTATCCTCCCCGTCGTTCTTATTGCGAGATGATTTTTATAATGGAGGAAATTAAATTTTTGAATTGAATAAAACTTAAATCAGGGCTTCTAAATTAAAAATGACTCTGATTACACGGTAGATTTGGCTGGTGATTCATTAATAACTTGGGAGGTATCCCTGAACATATTCTCATACGTAAATTCATTCTCCCCCTCGTCATTATTGCAAGATGATTTTTTAATGGAAGAAATTGAATTTTCCAATTAAATAAAACTCAGATTTGGGCTCCTGAGCGCTAAATTACTCTCAACACCTGGTCGATTGAGCTGATGATTTTTTTATGAGCTTGCTTGAGGGAATAACCCTGAACATATTCCCATAAAAAAATTTATCCTCCCTCTCATTCTTTTTGCGACATGGTTTTTTTAATGAAGGAAATGTAATTTTCTAATGGAATAAAACTCTGATCGGGGCTCCTGAACTCAAAATGATTGTGAATACCAGGTAGATTTGGCTGGTGATTTATTAATAACTGAAGAGGGCAGCTCTGAACATATTCCCATACTTGAATTTATCCACCCCCGCATCATTATTGCGAGATGATTTTTTTTATAGAAAAAATGGAATTTTGCAATTGAATAACACCAAGACCTGGGCTTCGGATTCCAAAATGACTCCCACTACCCGGTAGATTCGGCTGGTGATTCATTAATAACTTGAGGAAGCGCTCTTGAACAAATTACCAAGATCGAATTAATTCTCTTGTCATTATTGAAAGGCGATTTTTTTAATGGAAAAAAATTGAAGTTTGCTAGTATTTTCATCGATTTAATAAATTGACAGAAAATATCGTGAATTATTTTCATGGAATCAGACATTTATTGAACATGTTCTTTGTATATTACAAATCATCAAACTATATTCAATTTAATCCTTTTTTTGTAAATAGAATTATTATTCTCCATTTGCCTTTACGACATTATCCAACAGAAGTTAGGGTTTTTAAATGCCGTCAATTGCAGTTTTCATATCCACAGATGTATAATTCACTCTTTTTCTTTCACTTCTTCTTTTTAATTTTTCCATCTTTTTGAACTTTTCCATCATTAGGACAGCCTGGTTTATCTTTCTCTGAATTCTCTTCATCATGTTCCCTAATTTCAAGAACCATTTTACATAACACATACTCAATTGCAGATTCTCAAAAATAGATTCTCACATTCCAATCTTACTTTTTTTCTCCATTCTCCCACATCTTTAAAGCATCAACCAGAGCATTATCCCAGTCGTCATCCAAAACTACAAAAATAGTTCGTCACTCGAATTATTGTTCCTACATCCGATCCATCAATTCTATATAATAATCAATAATACGAATATCAACTCACGGTTTTTACAATTATCTATCATATTTTCTCTTTTCAATTCCTATTTTATTATATTTATTCCGGTTATTATATGTATGCCAATTCTCAATGAAAATGTGGTTATTTCAATCAGGCAATTCGATTGTATTTCCTCACTATAAAACAAAAGTCATGCATTAATTCGTTCATGCAGTATAACCTTGTTGTTCGTTTTCTACCAATTTTTCCTTCTCCCTCCTATTAACAAACCAGTAATCAAGACTTTAATCTGAAATAATCATGGCGAGCATAATTACTGATTTAATAACAACACAACCTAGTTTATCAGCATTAATGCGTCTACGCTCGCAAGTTAACGTCGATATTAATTCTTCATCAATTGTCATCATCATTATATTCGCAATCCACACCCTCTAAAACATTAATTACATTCGAGTAACAAAACCGACTGTACTTGTCATTGCACTTAAAATACTTGAGTCGTATGGATTGATAAGTTGTTCTTCTTCGTGATAAAAATGAACATTTTTCTAACAATTGAACTCATCAACATTAACAGGTTGAAAATAAAACTGGAATATCCTCACTATCTACCCATTATCAGAGACGGGATCCCAGAAACGTGAGTGTTGATTTTTATGATTACCCACTTCATAGACGTTATTCTTCATTTGGTGAATCATAATAGTTTGACGGGAATTGCCATCGATAACATCGGATTGAGATACATTAATAACAAAGTAATCTTCTGTATCACCCTTTTCAATGGTCATCAAGGAACCAAGTCAGTGCATTCCAAAATATTGATACATGACTGAGATTTGTTTCCAACATTGACCTATTCATTTCCGAGAAAATATGTGAGTGCATCCATTCTATATAATAATCGAATCATCTGTACATGATAATATATGTTTTTATGCAGTTAACACACATCCGAAATGCAATACCACGAAATCAACGCACAGTAAAATTCAATAACGGCACTTTTCGAGAACGACAGTACTCTGCGTTTGAATGGCTTGTCGATTCAAAAGACCAAATTATATTTTTTGAAGAATATGATACTCATTCCAAAGTAATGATAGAGCCGGAAGAATCAGAATGAGGCAATTGAACAGGACCGATAACAGCCATCAATCAATTAATTCAACAATTCTAAAAATCAATTTTATTCTTTCAGAAATTCCTAATCATAATTGAGGAAAATTATCAAGATAACGATGTTCCGATTTGCCAATCTCCTTCATTTATCAAATACAAAAATCAGGGTTCAGTAAATTATCCTCTTCTCTTTATTTCCTCCATCGTTCATCATGAGATGAATCTGAATCTGTTCCTAATTTTTTTTTCTTACTTTTCACCCCGGACAGGACTTTTTTTTAAATTAATGCTACGCCCCCGTATTTTGTATCATTAATGGCCAAAAAAACACTTCCAGATGAGGTATATTCCACCCCGGAAATTACACACACAAATTTTCCATTAATTGGTGTCTTCATTCCTCCAAATTGCCAACATATTGACAATATAAACAGCGAACCGTTTATATATCTCCGGGAAATTTTGAAGATTCCTTCATTCCATTCAAAAATAATCAAGGGANAATATAAACAGCGAACCGTTTATAAATCTTCGGGAAATTTTGAAGATTCCTTCATTCCATTCAAAAATAATCAAGGGAGACCAATATTTCTAGTTCCTATGATCTGATTTTAACAGCGGGGAATCAAGAAAATGAAGGATCAATAAGAAAATAAAAAATCGAATTTTTTAATGCTTTCCTGAAAATGTTAAATTGTTTTTCTTTTTCGAAACAATCATGGGACATCAATACTTTTCGGTTATGTAATCTCATTGCAATGGAAGGGAATGATTAAAATACAAAGAGAGATGATCAGCAAAAAAATGAAAAAATCGATTTTTTGATATTTTCGGAAACTTCAATTTTTTTTTTTCAAATAACAAAGGAATATTAATATCTTTTATTTCTATGATGTAATTTTGATCAGATATAATAGAAAAAATGCAAAGAGAGATCAACAAAAAAACAGGAAAATGGATTTTTCGATGTCCCCGGAAAATGCTAAAATTGGGATTTTTTTTTCAATTCTATGAAAATTTCTACAGAATCGTTTTTTATTATTGCAGTTCGATAAAATACATTAAAAAAATACCAAAGAGGGTGAATCGAAGATGAAAGATTTTATCGGATTATTATATAAAATTTTTTTTTTTTATACTCGTAAATGAAATCGCTGAACGATCCTCGAGGGTTCCGACTTCACCTCGAAAACCGCCCAGCAAGCTAAGCGATGCAAACACTTCCTTATCGCTCTGCAATAGCGCTCCCTCTAACCAGAGGGTGAGCTCTATTGCAATCCAGAATTATGCTGCCTAAGTAGATGGAGGGACCCGAGGATGACTGCCTGCTGCATCTGGCCAGCCAAACTGAAGGCTTGATGCCTACAGGCCGGGATGGTTTTGAGCGCAGTTATGAATGACTCTTTCATTCCCCCAAGAGAGCCAATGATAAGGACAACTAAATTCACTTTAAATCCTCTGCTTATTTGACGTAACTCAAACAGGAGTGATTGGTATTTGAGCCGTTTCTCCTCTTCTTTCACTGTGATGTTGCTCTCAGCCGGAGCTGAGAACTCAATGACAGATGATTTTGTCATCAAAATCGAAGAGGACGATGTCAGGTTTCGTCCCAACGATTGGCCTGACAGTCGTGAACGAGAAGTTCCGGTAAATCTTATACCTCTCATTCACAACAACGGACTCAATATCTCCTGGAGCATACGGCAGCAGTGGGGTTCTGTCTATCCCATAAGAGTGCCGCAGATGGAAATACAGCACTCTCAAAGCCGCATTACATCGATGGATATAACTCGTGATGGCATATGCCGGACAAGCCGATACAAGATAAAACCCTCAGTTTCGGACATCAAGCCAGAAATACATGGCTAACCTGATGCCTCCTATCGCCAGGTCTTCCAGCTTGATATCCCCTAACACAACGCAGCGCAACAGAGAGCAGCATCAGTGAGATGCAGAATAGAAGAGGACTCAGGGTGTCACCCTGGAAAACTCCTCTCCTGAATTACAACAATCCTGAAGTCAGCTTCCCCTCACCAGATGTTATAGTGAAGCGCGTCTTCCAGAGAGGCGCAAGATCTTTAATGCATCTCACTATGTTGTCTTCTACCGCAAGGCATTCGAGAAGCATGAAAATGAGCTCATGGCTCGTGCTATCAATTGCCTTGCGATAGTCGACCCAGGCCACCGACAGATTGCGATGGTACTGCAACGAATCGCGTAATACGCAGCGATCGACCAGTGAACCTTACTTGCAACCTGACAGTCTCCTCTTCGCTCCTCGTTGTTCGTGAATCTGCTGCCACACTGGCTGTATATTATGGAGGATACGCTCATTCAAGATGCCAGTGAAGAGCTTATATAGTGTATTCAGACACGTGATCGGCCGATAATTCGCCGGGTCAATCCAGTCTCCCTTCTTCGGGATCAGCACAGTCCTCCCCTCCACCAACCAATCAGGAACAGACTCACCGCCGTCGAGGAACGCCGTGAATATCCGAGCCAGATGGACATGCCCAGAGTTAAACCTCTTCCACCAAAAGGCGTTAATACCGTCAGGACCCGAAGCGGCGTGGTTCTTCATACCTCGCAACGCAGATCGAACCTCGTCTTGAGTGACTCGCGAAAATTGCACGCGCTGCCGACGATGTTTTTGACAAAACACGCGAAATTCCCGAAGGGCTGGAGTTTCCACCATGAGATTAGGGACTTGACCATACAGATCTCCCCAGAACTCTTCAACTCGCTCAACTGAAGGCATCTTATCCGGCGCAGGCGTAGGCGGCTCGAACCAGCGACTGGGATCAGAATGGAAGACAGAATTGTCTACCACCCGACGCAACCGCTGTTCCAGAGACCGCTTCATGGTCTCCAGAATAGGCACCCTCTCAACAAATCTCTCCTTAATCAAGAGGAGGACTGCTTTATTCAGTGTGTGATGATGGTAGCGCAAATTCCCGAAAATTTCACGAATGGGCGCCGTAAAAGTCATACCACCGATGATGAAGTCAATCACACACTGAATGCGCGACGCCTTCTACCTAGCCTCATCGACTTTACCTTGGAGCTGTGCAATGCGCCTTCGCGTTTTCACCTCAAATGACCTTTTACTTGGGTTCTGAGGCTTCAAACGAAGAGCCGCATCATACACAGCCCAGTTCAGATCGAGCAAGTTGATATGTGGAGGAAGGACTGCGGCCAGACCCGCATTCTCAATGGCCAGATCTTCAGGGCGGAGACGGAACTTTCCTGTGACTCTCTCTCATTTTGCCCCTATATCACGTGAGGACCCCTGAGGCTACTCATGGCTCTATTGGGTCGGCTGTTGTGACTGTATATCTTCATTCCTCTGAGATACCACAAGAGGAGGAGGATCCATCAGCCCCCGTGGAACGACAAGCAAATCATATCCCTGTCGGCACAAGCGACTAAATCTCAGCTTGATCTCTCAGATGCTGAATTGTGAAGTGCGACAACTCAGGGTGCATTGCGCACCACAAGCTTCGCATTCTTGCCATGTAGCCCACTTGCGCCGGCACACTGTCCTGCCAACATTGCATCAGGTCCTCCTTGAGTTCCTCCGTCCACCTAATCCTTTGGACAGCCGGGTTGTTACCATTGGATCTAGATCGTTCACCCCTCCCAACTGATCCGCGGTCCCCATCCGAGAGGGACCGATTGTGGGGGGGCTCTGCTGCGGCTCGATGACGGAACCGGGTATAGGTGCCACCGGGTGGTTAGCCCGACACCACCATAGCTATTGCGGACATGCCGGGCGATGGGTTCGTCATACTCCCTCCAACCAGAGGGTGAGCACTACTGCAGTCCAGAATCATGATGCCTAAGCAGTCGAAGGGACCCAAGAATGACAGCCTTTTGCATCTGGCCAGCCAGTATTAAGGCATTGCGCCTGCAGGCTGGAATCACCTCAAGCGCAGATACAAAAGACTGTTTCATGCCGCCAAGAGAGCCAATGATCAGGACGATCAGCTTGACCCTAAACCCGCGGTTCAACTGACGCAGCTCAAACAGGAGCAGCTGGTATTTGAGCCGTTTCTCCTCTTCCTTCGCAGATATATTGCTCTCGGCTGGCGCCGAGAACTCAATCACGTAGATGACTTTGTCTTCAAAGTCGAAGAGGACGATATCAGGCTTCGTCGCAGCGACGGGCCTGATAGTCGCAAACGAGAAGTTCCAGTAAATCTTACACCTCTCATTCACGACAACGGACTCAATATCTCCTGGAGCATAAGGCAGAATCGGCGTCCGGTCTATCCCATAAGAGTGCCGCAGATGGTAATACAACACTCTCAAAGCCGCGTTATGACAGTGGATATAACTCGTCACTGCATATGTCGGACAAGCCGACAAAAGATGCATCAGAGTTTCCGGGGACTTTTTGCAAGCCCGACACCTAACATCCGGGACTTGCAACCCCATAACACGGCTCCTATAGACCAAGGTGTTTATCACGCCATCTTGACACGCGCAAATGAAGCCCTCGGTTTCAGACATCAAGCCAGCAGACTTCAAAAATGAGAAAGTTAGCTGGACGGACGGACCCTGCTCTTCCACATGACGAAAGAATACGCCATGCATGGGTTTGTCAACATGCTGATGGAGCAAGGTGGACTGCTCCTTGATGGTCGCTCTACGCCGTGATTTGGTCATGCTAGCTAACGAGTCACCAGCCAACTGACCATCCCCGCCGTATCTGCTGCCTTATATTGACCTCCATGAAGTTCATGACGACGCACGAACTCGAAATGCGGATCCAAGCCATTCACAACGTCGCAAGCTAAACCGAGGACCAGACGTTCATGAAGAGCCTCCATACTAAGAAGTCCTCGCCCCGCTCTCTCGTGGACAATACAACCGCGGACTTGAAGAGCGTGGATGCAGACTCCTGTGGATGTTCATCAGCTTGCGGGTATCTCTGTCCAGCTGTTTCAGTTCGTCTCTGCTTCATTTAAGGATGCTAAAGAAGTAGAGAAGCACTGGGACAGTGAACATGTTCGATGCGGCGACTCTATTCCTGCCGGAAAGCTTGGATTTCCAAACTTTCAGTAGTTACTGCCGGTATTCCCCACGAAGGGTCTGTTTGATTACAACAGGGTCCACTATGGATCGCTCATTGAAGCCAAGATATCGGTATGACTCTCCGGCGCCAAGATGATGTATGACACTTCCATCCACAAGTTGAAGATCACCTATCTCGCTGTCGAACTTGCCCCTCTTCAGATGATAAACGGCACACTTGTCCAACCCGAAACTCATGCCAACTGCACGCGAATACATCGCAACAACATCAAGCTGAAGCTTGAGTTGTCGCTCTTCCGAGGCAAATAGTTTCAGATCATCCACGTAAAATACATGAGTGATCTGATGCCTCCTGTCGCCAGGTCTCTCGGCTTGATACCCTCCACCACAACGCAGCGCAACAGAGAGCGGCATCAGTGAGATGCAGAACAGAAGAGGACTCAAGGCGCAAGATCTTTACTGCATCTCACTGTGTTATCTTCTACCGCAAGGGATTCCAATAGCAGAAAAATGACCTCATGGTTCGTGCTATCAAAAGCCTTGTGATAGTCGACCCAGGCCACTGACAGATTGCGGTGGTACTGTATCGAATCGCATAATACGCAGCGATAAAAAAAATTAACGCGATTATTATTAGTATTAGTATTATTATTATTGCAGCGGGTGTAGGATGGTGCAACTGTCCGGAATAACATCTGTACAAAATGACTACTGTAAACCGAACGTTTCGTCGGTTAAACAGTGTCAGTAAAGCAGGGAATTAATTCTTCTTAGCCGCCATCGGTCACAATTATTACTGCCAATAAAGATCGAGTGATGGCAGCCTTCAGTTCATTAAGAGGAAAAGTATTGTTGGCCAGGGGTGAATACGCCTGAATAGTGGGGTCTGTGGGGCTGAGTTACCTCCACACAACAACGACAAATCTAACGACGCATTTTATGATTAATGAGCCACAATGAGCAATGCTCGATAAGAAATAAAATATAACTGATTATTAAAGATGGATGGCCATATAACATGCAATTTTCTACATTCGCTATTCTGTGTTTTTGTAAATTTGTTTTTTCTCATTTGTTAATCTATCGGTAACTTATTCTCCATTGTGTGTGCATGACCATATACGGTTAGACGCCCCAGCTAGATATATAAACTTATCAATGATGATTCACTGAAAAAAATTGAGAATTAGAAAATATATAAATTGCTGTTTCATCAGTTCGTTGATCACAGTGGGGACAATTGATGATTCATATCCACCGAAGTAATAATCATTTTTAAGAGGATCACCGCAAAAAAAGTCGCACTAAATCAGACCGAAAAATCGGTCTGAATCATGCCGGGAATCGACTTGTTTGATGTCGAATTGACAACATGAATCAAGTCGGACTCTGTCTGATTCAAGTCGATTTTTCGACTTGATTCAGATCGATTTGTCGGTTTGATTCAAGCCGATTTATCGGTTTGTTGCAGACCGATTTTTTGGTTTGATTCAAACCGATTTTTCGGTTTGATCCAAACCGATTTTTCAGTTTGATTTAGACCGATTTTTTGGTTTGATTCAAATCGATTTTTCGGTTTAATTCAGGCCGAATTTTCGGTTTGATTCAAGCCGATTTTTCGGTTTTATGCGAACCGATTTGTCTCTAAATTCTCGATGTATATTGCCCATGAGGTCCCCTTGAAAAGCCTCATACATAAGGGGAGGGGGTGTACATCAAGAATTCAGAACACCCCCCCCCCCGAGCGGTATACGAGCTACGCACACTGATCTCTATACTAACTGGATAGACTACTCGGTACAACAAAATAAGGTCAAGTTTGTTACCAAAGATGAAATTTACACCACTTATAGATTTTTGTAGATTGAATTCAACGGTTTTTGCAAAATTCCTCTAGCACGTCAGGTTTTAGAGAAAAAAAATGTTAAAGTTGTGAAATTTGTCGGAAATGAACTTTTCCAAAAAATTCTAATTCAAGGAATTTTCGACAGAATTGAATGGAAAAAAATAGCAGAGTATAGTTGAAAAATTATTTTATCCGTTAGAATAAACCTCTTCCAATTCTGCGGCGTGATTTCGCTGCAAAAAAATCCTAAAATTCATCAATTTGGTTGAATTAACTGTTGATTACATGAACTCTCGGAAGTTGGCTTCGTATATATTTCTAGCCCCCTGGAATTTATTCAATAAGCATGTGGTTATTTTTTTAAAGGCTCAAGGTTATAAAAATGAACAGTGAGAAGATTTTTGAGTGGACTTCTCAGTTTGAAGTGATATAGGCCGCCTTTTAAGAGGAAAATTGTGAATCCGGGACCTACCGTTGGCAGGCTGAAACGTGAAATGCGAGGTATTTTCTTTCTATCACCTATTGGAGGATTGCTCACACCCACATTTGCGTCCATTTACTATTTTCTAGCTTCCATGTCTCACTGGCAGAAGTCATAAATACTCGGTTCTAATTTTTAATAAGTCAAATGTCTCACTATTAGTCATATCACAAAGAAATAAAAAACAACAACATTGCCAGCGGCCAAGATGTCATATGGCCCAGTGAGTTCATTTACTATTTTGTTCATCATAAGGTCTTACTGCATAAACACGATGAGGACCCACGAAGCCCCCAGGATGACAGTTCCATGTCCCTCATAGTTTATATCCCCTGGATTGGTTCAGCAGACATGCCGACCTACTTCCCACATTTTCCCTTTTTCTGAAGCTAAGTTCTATCAACAATATCTATTTTGGGATTTCTATTCATAGTTTGTATGTAACTCTAACTTCATTTTTTGTATGTAATTCAATTTATTACTCGACAAATTACCGTTATATTTTGAAAATAAATTCTCTCATAAAGAAATGAATACTTTTGTATGTATTTCATCAAATGAAACCTCAGATATTCACGGTGACCCATCAAAATTCATCAAAATCGCATCAGAGTGATGAATGCTAGTGTACCATCAGGATAGAATTTGAGAGTACATCAGGGTGAAGTTTCAAAAATAGCTATAAAGCATAAGTAAAAATAAGCATCAAAGTAAAGAATAAGAGTAATGTCAAGGATAAGAGTTGCGCAAAGGGGTTTTGCATTTAATCACAGAAGAAGAAAAAACGAGTTTTGAACATTGAATATGAAAAATTGGCATCAATAAGTTTTTCGTCGTTTTACAGTTTCAGCGTTCTGAAAAGAGATCCTGTAGGATTTGCGTTTGTACTCCGTATCATCATCGCTCATTAAACTCCAGCAATAATCTCCCAACATATGGAGTATGGACTTTCCTTGATATTGCTTTTCCATTGTCGCGATGTTCTGGTGGAATCGTTCTACGTGTTCATCGCTGACGTCGACTAGCTTCTCCGGAAAAAAATCTAGATGGGAATGCAACAAGTGAATTCTCAGAGACATGTTAATCCCTATTTTCTGAAAATTCACAAGCATCTGTTGCACAATTCGTCGGTAGTGTGGTGAACGATGGCTTCCAAGGAACTTAGACAAGACCTTCAGTGAGCGCCATGTTTTCAGCTCAATCTGATACAGGGTTTTCTCGAAATCTTTATCATTTTTAATTAACTTGCGGATTTGTGGGCCAACAAAAACTCCTGCTTTAATTTTTGCGTCACTCAATTTTGGAAAGGGAGTTTTTAAGTAGGCAAATGCTGGTCCGTCCTTCTAGAGTCTGTTCACGAAGCTCGATATGAGTTCAAGTTTTATGTGCAAAGGAGGTAAACAGATTTTCTCTGATTCAGTGAGTCGCTCCCCAACAATATTCCGATTACCAGGGATGAATTCATCGCGTCGCGGCCATGCTTTAGTTTTATAATGGTTCTCTCTGTCCCGACTGTCCCAATGGCATGGAAAGCAGCTGTATTTTGTGAATCCCAGTTGCATTTCCATGACGAGTGTGACCATCTTCAGATCAGCACAGATGAGCCACTTGTATTCCCTGTACTAAATCTTATCAAGGAGTTGCACATTTGCATGGTTCTCTCCCAATAACGTAGAGTACGCAACAGGCACGGAAGGGTAAATATTGCCAATGTGAAGGAGTGCTAACCGGGCCTTTAAACTGGTGCGAGAGGAATCGATGACGAGGCGCCAAGCCTCTGGATGATCATCATGCCCCAGACTTTTCATAAGGCCATCCACATTAGAGCAATAGAAAAGCTCTACCTCTTCCACGAAATACTCACGAAAGGTCTGATCTCGATGACGGAAATGGCTGGCAGTAACCCTAGGTTCTAAGACGTTGAATTATTTTAGAAGCGAACCCATGTACTCCGATCTTCCCTTCGTGAGGTTCAAGTCCCTAGCAAGATCATTCAGCTGCCCTTGGATCATGAGACCTGGTTTCAGTAACACTGGTGGTACTTCTTCTATGTAATTTTCGTCTTTGGAAATGTCTTCTGTGTCGTCTGTGTCGGTGCACACAGGTGCTTCTGCAGCAACAGGCGTGTCCACCGATGCTGTATCCTTCTTCCCTTGAAATACAGATACCATCGCCGAAAATGATGGTGGATCCAATGATTTTACGTTTGAATATTGGAGAGTCTTCTTATTTTCACGAAAATATCCGTATGTGTTTGTCAAGCAAAAATAACACAAAATAACAAAAATAACAGTCTGTGATGTGATCATACTGTTCTCTCCATATCGCTGGAGCGTTAAACGCAAGTTTCATCTCCCTGGTTTTCACTGACACCTGTAGCAGGACGCGACAAGAGCAGCAAAACATTGATGGAGTCTAGGGTTTATCCTGGTTACACATGGATCGGCTGAACACGATCTCATAGGCTTCCTTCACAGCAGGGGTGATATTTCTCCTCTGTGATGTAGGGGTGAATTGTGCACAAACGTAACAGAATGAATCGGGTGAGTTTTTACATTTTCGCGACATGTATAAGGAAATTGCGAACTGTTAGAGAAGACAGTTCAATCCTGAAGTTGCTCATGGGTTTCTCCCCGAAATTCTTCTGTTAAATTGGATGGAACGAATGTGGAGTGACGACAAGGGTCAAGAGGAAGGGTTGAGATTACAAAGGTCAAACGGGTGAGAAAAGTGAATTCCTAGAAGGGTCAAATGGGGAGACGTGCAGGGAGATTCAAACGCAAAAGACAAGTCAGTCGATGGCTAGGGTCTCGAAATCTTGTAATCAAGGTTTGTAATCTCTCCATTTGCCCCTTTCGCTTACCTCCTATCACCTAATCGTCTCTCCACTCGCTCCACTCATCTCTCCCGTTTGACTTTTATGAATTTTTCTGTTCCTTCCCTATCTGGCATCAATTCTCTGGGATGAAGTTATCAAAATACATAACTGGTCAACTAAGGAATTTTTTCAGCCCTCTTTCTATTGTGGTAATGCCGCGAGACGCGAGAGAAACGAGACGAGACGAGACAAACGGGACGAGAGACATAACGAGACGAGAAAATTTATTTCAGAAACTTGATTTACTGTAATTTTTTGCGCAGAAAATTAATTTGACATTAGAAAATAAAGTTAGTGGCACACATACGATAAAAAAATCCAGGGATGATTCCAGCCGATGAAAATTCTGTGTCAGGAGGGGAGTCAAGTTGGAAAGTAAATTTGCATGACCAATGAAATAGTCCAGAAGCCGCATAAACGATGAGGGACATGGAACTATCATCCTGGGGTCTTTGGGGATCCTCCGAATAAAAAATGAAATAAAATAGTGAATGTAAGCCAATTTTACGCTGGATGATAGAGAGAAAGTACCTCATATTCAACGTTTCAACCTTCCAATGGTAATTCCAGAATGACGATTTTCCTTTCAACCGGCGACCAATATCAATCCCAACTGAGAAATTCATTAAAAACCTCCTCACAGTTTATTTCCATAGCCGTGAGTCTTTGCAAAAATAACCACGTGCTTATTGAATAAATTCCAGGGGGTTAGAAATATATACGAAGCCAACTTCCGAGAGTTCACGTAATCAACAGTTAATTCAACCAAATTTATGAATTTTAGGATTTTTTCGCAGTGAAATCACGCAGCGGAATTGGAAGAGGTTTATTCTAATGGATGAAATAATTTTTCAACTATACTCTGCTATTTTTTCCATTCAATTCCGTCGAAAATTCGTTGAATTTGAATTTTTTGAAAACGTTCATTTTTGACAAATTTCACAACTTTAACATTTTTTTTCTCTAAAACCTGACGTGCTAGAGGAATTTTGCAAAAACCGTTGGATTCAGCGTGCAAAAATCTATAAGTGGTGTAAATTTCATCTTTGGTAAAAAACTTGACCTTATTTTGTTGTACCGTGCTATTTGATGGGCCAGGTACGTTGAAAACTGCGGGTCTTGAAAATTTCTCCAGCGCCTCTCCCTCACGGTCTCGAAACTACACGATGCCTCGATGTGCTGGCGCAGGCAAAGTGCTGGGTAGTGAGGATGGTTATCTGACTGTGTTATTTTTCCGCTCTCATAAGCCCCGAATAGCTGTCATTTTGGGTGACTTGTTGTTATTTCCAGATTTTCACAAAAATGGTCCAGTGCGAATAGTGCAAGAAAAAATTCACAAAATGGAATTGTCCTTCCGTAGGTAAGTATTCATACGTGTTGAAATTTATCTTGTCAATTGTCAATTGTCAATCATCAGGACGTGCATATACTTTCGGAGTGGTAAGCATCGACATCTGATTTCATATCAGTGAAATCGGCAATGCAACTGTTAATAGATATTGCAGGAGGTAATGTACATCAAGTATTGACTCCAGTAATAATGGTAAGGGAATTTGTAAATATGGATTGCATTCGAAAATGCACAGCAATTATTTGTAAATATGAAAACATATGTATGAAAGGACGAATATATATATATGCTTCTGAGAATCTGTTAGATTTCATCAATATACATAATTTTCAGATTGTCTGTATCTTCCCACATTGAAAGGAATATGGCCACTCCTTTTCGGTTGAAAATCTTTTATTTATAGACGGAGATGCTGAGTCGATTTTTGTTCTTCATTGCTTGATAAATGAACCTCTATAGGCCACGAGAGAAATTGGGAAATTGATATTATTAAAATAAATAATTCTTTAACTTTTTGTGTCCATCTCTCCCGCAATGGTCCCACTAATTTTTTCAATTGATGACAATGAAAATTTTCCCTTTAAGTATCGTGATTCTGTATAGTCCATACGCTAGGGCTACTTCTGTGTACATTGAGATGTCCATTAGATTTTATTACTGGATTCTATGTTTTCGAGGTCGCTGGTTGCGAATATGATAATCGTTGGTGCGAAATCGTGGGCAGTCTCTTTGTTTATAACAATTTAATTGTTTAAAATGGAATATCGCAGAAACGGTTAGCTATAGGGGAAAATGTTTCAAACAAAAAATGTCCCTTATCAAAACGTGGTCATATTTTGTTTTATAACATTGAAAAAGTCAAAAAACTGATCTGATGTATTTTTTTATATTGAACATCTTTTGTTTCAACCATTTTTTCTCCGTCCAACCATTTTTCTTAAAAAGACTCCGGAGCGCATTGCCGCCGCGCAATAATGCCAGCGCGCCGCTCGCTGGACTTGCATCCGCGATATCTCTGCAACCATGACAGCTATGAGAAAATGTTATAAGACAATGTTTGATGAATGACTAGATTTAGGGTGGATGTGGGAT
Organism: Diachasma alloeum; assembly: GCF_001412515.2. Lineage (NCBI taxonomy): Eukaryota > Metazoa > Arthropoda > Insecta > Hymenoptera > Braconidae > Diachasma > Diachasma alloeum. The sequence goes on along the minus strand of NW_021680449.1, from coordinate 461,343 downwards.
GAAAATGTGGAGGGAGATGTTGCGAAAATTACTGATGAGCCGGATTTAAAAAATCACACTTTATTTTGTGGGATCGAACCACTTTGTCAAAATTTATGTACACTCTTTGGTAATATGTAAGTTCACTGGTGAGAGTCTAATTTCACTGATGATTTGCTTTGCACGTTAATTTGGTGAGTCACTGAATTTAAACTGAATTTAATCAACAGAGGTGATGTACTGAATAAAGGTATTCAATTTTCAATGCTAATTGACTAAATCGACTTCTCGATATGAACTCTTAATAATGTTGATTAATACTCGTTAATAACTATTCGGTGAATTACTACACGTTGAATTACTCGTTGAGTTGTACTTAATACTTGTGGACTAGTTGAGAGACTACTACTTAGTTGATGTGAACTCGTTGAAATATGAATGGATACTATATGACATCTAGAGGTGATTTGCTCGAGATAGACTTATACGGTGAGAGGCTAAGCCTAAACTGATTCGCGCGTGTTTCAGTGACTTATGACTGATGACCTGAAGGGTCCCGGAGATTTTCGAAGTAGGCCGATGGTCGACCAGAATGTTCTGGAATTTTAGTTGCGTTTGAAACAGACAAAATAGGTCCACTTTTTGATAAGGAACATTTTTTGTTTGAAATATTTTCCCCTATAGCCAACCGTTTCCGAGATATTCCGTTTTAAACAATTAAATTGTTATAAACAAAGAGACTGCCCACGATTTCGCACAAACGATCATCATATTCGCAATCAGCGACCTCGAAAACATAGAATCCAATAATAAAATCTAATGGACATCTCAATGTACACAGAAGTACCCCTAGCGTATGGACTAGTATGACACAAAACAGAACAATAATCATAAAATTTTCCAACTTTACCCGGTAACATTACCCACCCCTCCACTACATGATGACGGTCACGCAAGCGCACTAACGGCGCATTTAGTTCCGGGTCCCTGACCGGGAGGCGCTGGGTACCAGTCCAACTTGGAGACTCTGCGTCTTACAGGATAGTCTATCCAGTTAGTGTATACGGTACAAACGAGTTGAGAAGCTTAGGTTGAGTTATGCGCAGTGAATTGATGTGGTAAAGATTGTTTTGATGCTATAAGGGTAAATAAATATTGGGCCGTTCTACTTTTTCATTACAGTATTGGAAAGATCAAATAGAGATCAGAAACTCGAGGCATGTTCTTAAATTTGAGAAATTAATTCCTCTTGAAATAAAAGTTTATATCATTCAAATATCAACTTTCTGTTTCAGGAATTATATTGAACATACCGAAATTTGAAATTCCGAATACTAAGGACGGTACTGACTGAAAGGATTTCGATTTCCCGTCAGATTAATTGAATAAACAATCTATTGAATTGTATATTCGTATGTATTTTTTTCATGTTAATTTAGTCGTAATAGAATTGTAAATACCTTATGTAGCAGTATACATTGAGAAAGAATAAAATTTTCAACCGTCACATGTTATGAGTTTAAATTTCAACAAAAATGACATATGCAACCGAAAAGAACTGAATGCCAATGCGAAATTCTATACGTTGTCCAAGGTAAGAGTATACTTTTGGAGCAGACGGTACGACAGACACTGGTGGCCCCCAAAATCGACCCTTTCTCTCGGCTCGCTTCGGACGGCTCAATGCCCTTTTCAGTATATATTAAGTGTGTGACTTAATTTTTACAGATTTTTCAGTAAATTTATTTAATATACAAAAATAGAGAACAACGAACTTAATCTTAGAAATATTGTCCATCGTTTTCTATGACCTTGCGCCATCTCTCAGGTAACATTCGAATGCCGTCGCGAAAGAAACTTGCAGGCTTCGAGGCGATAAATTCATCGACGAATTTACGCACATCGTCCAGCGTTTTAAACTGTTTATCCACTAAGGCGTGCTGCATGGACCGGAACAAATGATAGTCGGATGAGGCCAAGTCTGGTGAATATTCCGCGTGCGGGAGAACATCCCATCCCAAGTTTAAGAGGGTCTTCTGAGTCGCGCGAGCAACGTGAGGTTGAGCATTGTCATGCAGCAGTATGACTTGCCTGCTTCCTTGTCCAGCAAATGGCCTTTCCCGATCAAGTTCTTCGCTCAATTTGTTCAGTTGTCGGCTGTAGCATTCCGTAGTCACCGTCCGACCTGTTCCCAGGAGTTCGTAATAAAGCACACCCTTCATGTCCCACCAGATACACAAGAGAATGTTCTTTAAGTGGATGTTCTGTTTCTGCATCGATGTACTGGATTGTCCGGGATCTACCCACGACTTTTTACATTTGGGATTCTCGTAAAAAATATACTTTTCATCACCCGTCACAATTTTCCACAAGAAGTCCTTTTTTTGTTGCCGGACAAGCAGCGAAAGGCACGTGTTCATACGTTGACCTAGGTTGTGTTCGGTCAACACATGTGCGACCCACCTTCCAAGTTTTTGGATTTTTCCCATTTGACCCAAACGCTTAGAAATAGCTGTTCGGGTGACTCCTAACTGAGCTGCAAGGTCTTGTTGCGTTTGCGTTGAGTCTTCATTTAGTAGAGCTTGCAATTCCGCATCTGTAAACTTTCGAGGTTGTCCAGGACGCGGCTGGTCACTAAGATCGAAAACACCACTTCTAAAACGTTTGTACCAAAAATTACACATTTCATAAGATACAACGTCGGCACCAAGAACACTACACATTGATTCCCGTGCTTCAGAAGCATTTTTCCCTTGTTGGAATTCGTATAATGCATTTTATAATGCAGTGCCGAATGTGCCATTTATCAGTTGCCATCGTAAACTCTGCTATTCTGAAAGGTTATGTAACTTACATAGACTTGTCGTTTCGTGTTCTGAAATCTTTTGTCCGATCCTTTTAAAACCAGAAAAGACCGCGAATATATTTCTATTTTAAATATGATTGTAAGCTCGAAGAAACAATCTGTAAAAATTACGTCACACACCTAATAGTATATTTCAGTGGTCCCAACCTGGGTATCTACTAACCTTGCTTGTATCCCTGTTCTCACCCCCGAAAATGAAGGAAAAGATTTTACTGGAAGGCCTATAGGCCTAAACCTTCGGATCCGGGCTTCTATGGGCGTCTGTATTCTGTACCCCGTATAAGAGATTATTAGAATACAAATCTTCGATACTTATTGCCCACATTTGTATTTAATCGACTTTTATTCATCATAATTATTTCCCAGTCGTCTTCACAATTCATAAAAAAATATGTGTAAATTAATCAATCTATTTGATTAACTATCTTCGTAGCTACTATCATCATCACTGCTTCTAGAGTATGCGCCGAGCAACGACAATCCATTCTTATTATTCCCGTCGCCATTCAAACCCCCATTACTCGAATTGCTTGGATAATTAGTCCCATTTTGTAATTTAATCTTCGAATCCTTTTCATTTTGTCGAGCAACAACAATGCCTAAACTCTCTTTTTTTTTAATCAAATGATCGCTCGTATTTTGAAGTATAGTAGAAGCCGAGGACCAGCTCCTGGGACCTTCCCCGGACGAAGATGATGATGTCACGGCGCTGGGTTTCGTCATGATACTCTGAATCGTTAGACCTGCTTTATCATGGGATTTTGCACTGGAATTTACAGCAGTCCAACTCATCCTCTGCATCTTCTTCGCCCTTTTCGATGTCCCTCCGGATTCATTCAGCTCAACAATCTCCTCTTCTAAAACAGTTCCAGTCAATCTTTTCTTACTGAAGACAGATTGAACATATTCCTCATCCAATTCCTCCTGCTCTTTAATGGTCCTCTGCCTGGCAGCCTCGGTGTTATACTGCTCCAGCATCTCATCATAATTAATCGTTTGTTGTCGTCTGTTCAGGTCCTTCAACTCCTCCAAAGACTCGAGTAGTTCCAATTCCTGTTTGGATTGGTGTGTCCTCTTTTCTAATAGCTTCATGGGATTTGTCGCTTCCTCCTCCTTTTCCTCGTCCTCCTCCCTCTGAGCCTGCTCCTCAGCTAATTTTAACGCCATAAAGTTCCTTGTCGCTCCCGCCTCGATCTCGTAATCAGTGTTTTTTGGATCTGTTTTGAAGGATATCTCCTGGAGACATCTCGTGCACTTGATGTAAAATCGATAAATCCGTATCCCGAGGTAATCGTCACCCTCGACGTCCTCCTTACGAGCATTAAATTTTTTTCCTTTGTAGATGTATTCTCCACAGGTTTTACATCTCATGTTGAAGGGGGCCATCAAACGCACCGTGTATTGTCGATTTTTGGCGAGCTTCATGCGAGGTATTTTCGAGGGATCAAAATCCGGGGGGTAGTATTTCTGGAAAATATTAATTTTAGTGAGCAATCAGATAATAGTTTTCCCCATAGAGGTAAGCAGGGCGAAAAAACGGCCATTTTAAGGGGAGACTATTATGAGTTTTTAATTAATTATTTATTATTCGTTTGCCCCGGAGGCTCAAAATTTTAAAAATAATCCAGAGGTCTAATTTAGGAATTACAAAGTTTTTTTTCAACGTTTTTGGAAACATGTGTACAATAACAATTATGAGGTAGTTTTTTAAAATTCGATACCTCAGAGCAAATTTCTTTTTTTTAATGTAATGAATAGCACCATACACACAATAGAACGGTGCTGTTTTCTATATTTAAAAGAAAACTAAATTAGCTGTGTAGAAGTCAAATTTCAAAAAAATAATTCGTAATTGTTATTGAGCAACTCTACGTCAAGTCCGAAATTTGAAAAAATTTCATGGTTCCGAGTCTCTTGCCGATTTTTTTTTAGGAGTACATGGGTCAAGCTCTTCTAAAATATTGAGAGCAATTCAATTTTTCTAAAACGAGTTATGATTTTTCCAAAAATTTCACATTTTTCGTTTGAATTTTGATTGTTTGAGAAAAAGGTGGAATAATTGAATTTATTCACTAGGATTCGAATTTTCATTTCCACACATTTGAAAGTACGTGAAGAAGCTTTAAAATGATCGCAATTGAACTCAATTTATTCAAATTTTGGAGCCATTATGGCGAAATCGAATTTTTTTCCAATCTGCAACTACTCGAAAACTTTTTTCTTTAATCTGCAATCATACGGTAATTTCAGGGCATAAATACCGATAGTTTCACAAAGGATAATACTTTTTTACAGTGGTTCTTCGTTAAACGAGTGATTGTTTTCGAAATATTCGTTTTCGAGAGCAATGCAGAAATGACAAAGGAAAAAAAACAGTTACCACCTAATACACGACTTTATAAATAAAAGTTGAAAAAGTGATTTAAGTCAAGCCATACTCCACTTCGGAACATACAATAATCCACCTGAACGGTACAGTAAAGGAGGGAACACTGAAGGTATATCCTTAGAGAACACGTTCTTCTTAACATTGTTCCTATATTTTTCATAGATAATGTTTATAATAGTCTCCAGCTATTGAAAAAAATACCAACTAACTGTACTGCATAGTTTAGGAGCCAATAAATAATAGAATGTGAGCTTCCAACACGCAAGGCATAGGCGAAACGGTGGTTCTGGGTCCTCCCGAACTCGATTTTTCCATCTTACGTGAAAACAATTCTTACAATGTTTTTAAAAGGCTAATACGTGGTAGATTGATATATTGTGAATACGGTAAATTTTTTGTAAAATGTTGTATTACCTATTTTCTGAGATATTAAACGCTAAACAATAGAAATTTCGTGAAAGCATTTCTTATTTGATTCAAACAATTAATTAACAAGTAATTTCTTATTCAATTCAAACAGTTATTATTGCCTGCATCATAACACATGAGGACAAAAAAACTCAATTACATATTGACTACAATAAATTAAGTAATTTAGATTTTTCCCCGGAAATCCATAGCGACTTTTGGATGCTATTGTCTTGGGGTTGTGAGGAGGTGAAATGAGCCCCTCACACAATATTTCCTCCTAAGAATTTCCCGCCCCCGTTGGTCACCCTCTTTTCCCCGTTACTCTCTCCAATTCCCCGCCCTCGTAAGTATTATTGAGTCTCTGAGAGTGACTACCAAGTGCACTGAGAACCTTGATGCCTTATCCACCAAGCTCGATACCGTTCAATCAGAACTCTCGGAAGTCAAGGCTAAGTTGTCAGCTCTGGATCAGCTTCCAGCCCTGGTCAAGCGTGTTGATGACGTTGAGGCTGTTGTGGCTGAGCAGTGTGAGGAGATCAGAAGCCTGAAGCAATCTGTCGCAGATCTAGCCACCAAAAGAGTGGACGCTGTAGAGACTGATGTCGGGGCACTGAGGGAGCGAGTCAACTTGGTTGAAGAGGAGCAGCGGCAGATGAAGGAGGATACAGCCAACTCTGTCTCAGTGTTTGCTGCTGCGTCAGCTGAAACGTCGGGAGCCGTCGTGGGCAGGGTGAGCTCTGTTGAGACGGTGAAGGAACTGGCTGACTCTCTAGCGATGATCAACGCGGAAAGGATGAGGCTTGTGTCGGACATCCTCATCTCAGGCCTTGATCCGCCTGCGAACTGTGACATGAGACAACTGTCGTTCGCTATCTTTCGTGCCGTGTCTTCCTCTATTCAGATGGATGACATTCGCAGCGTGCGTCCTCTTCGGGTGAGGCAGCCTTCAGCTGTGGATGCCGCTGATGATAGAGCTGTAGTTTCCTTAGTACCTACGAGCACGGCAGCTGATGGTGTCGCTAGGTCCTCATCACTTTTGGTGACAGTCTCGTCTGGTGAATTCGTTCGTAAGTTAGTGATCGCGAAGGCAAGGCATGGCAAGCTGCATTCGTCTCAGTTGTCAGCTGAGCTTGTGTCTGCCTCTGGAGCGACACTTCTCCTGCAGCCATCACTCATCAACATCAACGAGTTCCTCCCGCAAGATCTCCATAATCTTAGACGCGCTGTGAGGACTGCTGCCAAGGAGAGAGGCTTTCATACCTTCATTCGAAATGGAGCTGTGATAGAGAGCTGTTCATAAAGAAAAAGAAGGAGGATGCTGCAATCAGAATCTCATCGATGGCTGAATTAAAAATGGCGGGCCCTCAATAAACTCTTCTGCTTCTACTATATCTCCTGTCTCCAATCTTTCTCTTCCTCTCTCTTCTTTTTCTCAGTCTCCCGCTCCGCTTTCGCTAACTCATTCCTACCTTGAGCACAGTCAGGCGGCAGCCATGTTGGAATTGGAGGGTTTGCGTGTCTGTCATCTTAATGTGAACTCTCTCAGAGCTCACATTGAGAGAGTCAGGCTTTTCCTGGAATCTCGCCTCCATTTCATGCTATCGCCATGTCAGAGACTAAGCTTTGCCCTCTTATTGATGACGCTGTCGTTTTGCTGGAAGGCTATAGGCTCTTCAGGCGTGATCGCAATGTACGTGGTGGCGGGGTAGCTTTGTTCATCAATAACTGCTTCACGGTCACAGTTCTCGCATCCTCCTCTCATGTGTGGACTAAAAGACCTAGCTTCCCTGAGTATCTGTTCTGTGAAATCTCCTGTCACGGTGTCTTTCCAGTCTTTGTTGCAGTAGTATATAGGCCGCCACATGCTCCTTTCTTCCAGGGTAATGACTTCATCCCCTCTCTGCAGGGGTTTCTTCAGAATTATAGCTCCAAGGTCATCCTTGGGCATTTCAATGCCGATCAGCTGTCCATGAGCAACCCTGATGCGGCTCCGGTGCGTTCGCTTTGCTCCGCTTTTTCTCTGAGCCTTGTGCCGCACGGTGCCACTCATCATACTCATGACTCAGACTCCTGGCTTGATCTGTGCCTGATTGATCATGATGACACGCTTCTATCCTACTGGAAGACAGAGGCCCCCTTTGTGGATGGTCACGATCTTATCACTGCAACAATACAGGCTGTCCTGCCTCGCCCATCTGTGAGTAAGGACTTCATTTACGGGGATTTTGCCGCTCTGGATCTTGATGTGCTATTGTCGCAGCTTGACGGGAGTGACTGGTCGGTGTTCGATGGCCTGTCGTCTCCAGACGAAATGACTGCATGTCTGGGCGGTAATCTTGGAGTCGCCATGGATGCTACTATCCCGCTCAAGACGGTAAGGAAGTCCTCGAAGCGCAAACCGTGATTTACTGATGGGATCGTTGCTCTTGTAGCGAAGAGAGATCGCCTGTACCGTGTGTACAAACGTACTTACTCTCGTATCAGGCACTCTTAACCTATCGCACGGCTCGTGATCGTGCTCATCGTGAGGTTGAGGCGGCACGTCAACTTTTCTTCCAGCGAAGGCTGGAGCCTCTCTCTGACCCTTCGCTTATCTGGAAGGAGCTCAGAAGGCTTGGTGTGGTGACTGGGAATGACTCAACACCCGATTTCGATCCTGACGTCTTGAATCGTTGCTTTGCTGGAGTGTCCTTTGACGAGACGGAGCCTTCGCTGGATGGGTTCTTGGAGTCGGCTGAGCTAGGGGCCATCCCTCCTGCCGTGGGTTTCTTCTTCAGGCCAGTCACTGCTGATGAGGTACAGACGGCTGTTCGGCACTTCTCTACCGAAGCTAAAGGGACTGATGGGATTCCCAGGTTGGTGGTTGTGGCTGCCCTGCCGATTCTAACACCTTATCTAGTGATGCTCTTTAACATCGCTTCCGCTCGGTCCTGCTTTCCCTCTGAATGGAGGAGGTCCTTTATTGTTGCGCTTGGCAAGGTGAAAAACCCTGTGTCACCTAATGACTTCAGGCCGATTGCCTTGCTCTGTTTCCTCTCCAAGGTGCTGGAGAAACTTGCTTCCCAGCAAATCTCCGGCTTCCTTGCTGAGCGCTTCATTTTGGACTCCCTGCAGACCCTGTTTTCGTCCAGTCAATGGGACGCAGATGGTACTATTGAAACTGACAGACGACATTAGGACGGGTATTGACAGACGGCAGCTGACGATGCTGCTGTTATGCGATTTCAGCAAGGCGTTCGATTGCGTTTGTCACGTGTTGCTGCTGCGGAAGCTGTTAGGCTATGGCTTCTCAGCTTCTTCAGTGAAGTGGCTTGCATCATATCTGGGTGGTCGTTCGCAGGCTACACTAGGCGGGGCGAGTGGCTGTTCATCCTTCTGTCATCTGAACAGGGGAGTTCCGCAGGGATCTGTTCTAGGTCCTCTGCTATTCCTCCTGTTCATTAATGATGCTGGTGTAAACTTAGGGCCTGGAGTTCGGCATCTGATATATGCTGATGATCTCCAGATTTACCTGACCTTTCCACGTGAGGGGTTAGAGGATGCCATTCGCCGTATGAGCAACGCTGCTAACCGTGTGACAGACTGGGCTAATGCAAATCGGCCGAAGCTGAATGTGGCGAAGACGAAAGCCATCATTTTTGGCTCTAATGTCTTCGTTAACGATGTCTATTCCTTGCTCGGTTTGTCTGTCAACGTTGGTGGCTCTGCAATTCCGTTTGATACTTCCGTGCGCAGCCTGGGAGTGGTTCTGGATAACAAGCTCCCTTGGAAGGGTCATGCGGCGCACGTGACGCAGAGGGTTCACTCTGTCATGTACCGCCTTCGGTTCTTTAGAGCCAGTACACTCTGGGTTTGCGTAAACACCTCATTCAGGCTTTGGTGTTCCCCCTGATCGACTACTGCTGTCTCGTGTATGATGGTCTGTCTGGTGTACTTGCTACTGTGATTCAGCGTCTCATCAATATGACGGTTAGATACATCTTTGGGCTAGGGAGAGACAAGCACATCACTCCCTATCGTCTGCGGCTGGGCTGGACGACGTGTGAAGTGCGCAGAAAGTACTTCCTTGCGTGCCTCACTTACAAGATCTTCCGCTTTGGTCAGCCGGTGTATCTGGCTAACTTTTTTGTGGCCAGTCGGGCCGTGCGCCGGTGAGGGGTAAGGTGACTCCCCTTATGATCAAGCCTTTCAGGACTGAAACCATGCGAATCCTCCTTCCACGTGTCTGAGGCTTATTTATGGAACTCAATTCCCTCTGCAGTGCGGGACCCTCCCACACTGTCGTCTTTCCGATTAGCTGTGCGGAATTATCTGAAGGACAACTCTTGATACTTTTCCTACCCTTTGCTCTCCTTTTATCACTTTCCCTCCCTCTCTTTCCCTGTCTTCCTATCCCTTCTTATTCTTACACTCTTCCCTCTTTCATCGTTACCATTTCGCACTTGCTATTCATCCGTTTGTTTGGGACGCGCCGAAGCTTGCTTTTTCTGTTGCATATTGCTCCTTCTCATCTTACTCTGTATTTTATGTATCTATTATTATTAGCATGTGTTGTTTACTCCATGATATTCACTGTGATCTACCGTATACAAGCTTATGTGGTTTTACCACCATAATTTTGTACAACATAATGTACAGCAATAAACTCGATCAATCAATCAATCAATCAATTCCCCTCTCCATTGTGCCGAAGCCGAGGAAGCAACGCCGAAAACAAAACTTTGAGACAGGCCTTTCATTTTGTGATGAATATTCGACTAAATAAACAATCAAAAACACTAATTTGACTAAGGGCAGAAGGCCTACCCCTAGCGCGGCCTGGGTCAAGGGCTGCCAGGGCTCAAGAAATCCACTTTATTATAATTCAATACGACAAAATAATTAGTTAACTGGGCGCCAGTTAGTTTATCGACAACTCGAGGAGTGGAAGTTGGAAGACGAGAAAGAGAGGAAGAATTATAGGCAAGAAAACTTTTAATTAAGTAGTCAAGTAAAACGGGTTCTGGCACAACGTTTTTGGCGTCGACCTGGTCGTTGGGGCCCAGTAAGGGGGGTCAGATGAAAGTGGGTGGGTGGGTGGTTGATTAATTCGCGGGGTCGCGGTTTAATTCGCGGTTTGATTCGCGGGGTCGCGGTTTAATTCGCGGTTTGATTAATTAATTCACGGTTTTTCCCTCGAAGTGATGCAAAGGTTAATTAATTCGCGGTTTGATTAATGAATTCGCGGTTTTTCCCTCGAAGTGACGAAAGGGTTAATTAATTCGCGGTTTATTCACGGTTGGATTAATTAATTCGTGATTTTTCACTCGCAGTGATGGAAGGGTTAATTAATTCGCGAGGTTGCGGTGTAATTCGCGGTTCGATTCGCGGCGTCGCGGTTTAATTCGCGGTTGGATTAAATAATTCGCGATTTTTTCCCTCGAAGTGATGAAAGGGTTAATTAATTCGCGGGGTCGGGGTTTAATTCGCGGTTTGATTCGCAGGGTCGCGGTTTAATTCGCGGATTTAAATCGCGGTTTTGATTCGCGGGTTCTTTACTTTAAATACCTGAGGAGGGTCACAATAGTTTGCGGGGTGTACAGTTTTCAAATTCCTGCGATATCAATGAGTCATCACAGGAAGGGGCTAAAAGCAAAAAAATGGGTGCGGTTTGATTCGCAGGGTTGCGGTTTAATTCGCGGTGTAATTCGCGGTTTGATTAATTAATTCGCGATTTTTTCCCTCGAAGCGATGAAAGGGTTAATTAATTCGCGGGGTTGCGGTGTAATTCGCGGTTTGATTTGCGGGGTCGCGGTTTAATGCGCGGTTTAATTCGCGGTTTGATTAATTAATTCCCGATTTTTTCCCCTGGAAGTGATGAAAGGGTTATTTAATTCGCTGGTTAATCAATTTGATTCGCGGTTTTGCGTTACAAAGGACGTTCTCGGTGACCTAGTCAATCCACCCCGCGAGGAGGTGAGTGAAGGGGTTAATTAATTCGTAGCTGTATAAATCATAGAAGGGGCTCCTCTTCTTCTTCAAACATTGACACCTGGCTCCACTTGACATGTCTGAACTTGAGTTTTCCGGTACTTTCTCGTTTGCCCCCCCCCCTTCGTGTGAAATTGTTGTTGATAACAATATCAATATATAAATATTTATTTGAAAAAACATTTTCCTGTCACATGTCTGAACTTGAGATTTCCCGTACTTTCTCATCTGCCGCACCCCCTTCGTGTGAAATTGTTGTTGATAACGATATAAATATGTATTTTACAAGGAAGAGTTCAGGAGGGGAGGGATTATGTATATATGCAAAGGTAGAGGATCAGTCATCCAAAAACTTAGGTACCCCCACCAATTTGGCATAGTCCTCAACAAATTTTACACGTTGTAGTAGGAGGAGTTTCCGAAAAATCTTCATCTGCTGCAAACTGATAAGGATGGAAATGCATTGGAAGATGGCCGAACGCAATCTTTTGTTTACATAGACTTTTTCGGTTTATCTGGGAACGCATGTTGTACTCACAACCCTAAGAACATGATGTTTGACAAACTGGAGCAGAGTTTTCGAACCCTTTGATGTCCTATCCCACCGCAAAGATTAAATGTTATCCAGGACATTTTTCAGCTATTTTTTTTCCCACGAACAAAAAATGTTGCTATTTTGTTCATAATTTTCCATGAGTCACATGATTCTTTTTCAACCAATCACGTAAGATTTTACAGAGTGTACAAGCGTAGGCACACCCACATATGTATCTATATAAACAAATTTCACCTTGATTTTCCGCTAGTTCTTTAGTGTCTTTATCATGAACAACATGGATCCTAACGCGTGTAAAAGATTATTGAGGTCATTGGAGGATGCGTATGAAATAGTGAAAACGAATAGGAGACCCAGGGAAATTCAACAATGGCTTAATCACATCAGAGGATATTCGAAAGAAATTAATGCATTATTGAAGAGGAGTGCGAGTCATAGTGAGAAAAGACGTTTAACTCACATGTTAGGACGACTGAAAGCGTTCTACGCAAGATTCAGAAACTTGGAAGTGCTAGGAGGAGACTTAAGGGGTAATTTAACTGATAGAGTCCGATGGGAGGACTTACAAAGTGTTTTTGAGGGTCGTATGAGAACAGGAGTGATTATTAACGTGAAAAATCCAGACACACCCAAATTTTTAGATGATGCTAGACGAATGCTCTGTATACGTTTCAAAAATGCATTGAAACAAGAAGGAAATTTGAAAGTCAATGTAGTGTTAACGTGTAAATATGAAATTAATAGAGATGAACATCTCATTGAAGAAGAAAAATATTTCAGTACCAAGAATGAAATAATTCTTGATTCAACTGATATTAGGCAGTGGTTTGATGAACACATAAGAGAAAAACTTCTTGTGAAAGCGGATGAGTTCCAGGAAAGAGACTCAGGCTGGAGATTAGTTGACGTCATTAATTTAGAAGTGAACATAAATAAATATAATCCATTGCGCGGAGGATCTAGCTTCGTTGAACTACCTGAATGGATTAAAAAGAAACATGCTGTCGTGAACGTTCAAAATAAAGACGATGNGTGATATTAGGCAGTGGTTTAATGAACACATGAGAGAAAAACTTCTTGTGAAAGCGGATGAGTTCCAGGAAAGAGACTCAGGCTGGAGATTAGTTGACGTCATTAATTTAGAAGTGAACATAAATAAATATAATCCATTGCGCGGAGGATCCAGCTTCGTTGAACTACCTGAATGGATTAAAAAGAAACATGCTGTCGTGAACGTTCAAAATAAAGACGATGCCTACAGCTTCTTATGATCCATTATGGCCGCCCGCTGTAACGTTCGAAATAAGCAACGAACAAACTCATACCCCTCTTTCAGCACTGTCATGAAAAGCTTTGGTAACTTCAATTACCCCATGGCATTAAAAGACATTCCCAAGTTCGAGAAAATGAATGAATTGTCGATTAATGTATATGGAATCGACAGTGACGAAGAATCAGAGAAAAAATGGATTGTGCCCCTTTATTTGAGCAAAAATCTTCCAGCCACACTGCAAGAGGAAGAAAGAACAATTCACCTTCTCATGATTGAAAAAGAAGACATCCTCGATGGTGAACAGGAAAGAATTCATCACTATACATGGATCTCGAATTTGTCTCGTTTAGTTGGTACACAAATTTCAAAAGTTAAACGTAAAACACTCATATGTGACAGGTGTTTGTGTCACTTTTCCAAAAAAGAGGCTTACACTAATCATAGGGTAGATTGTGTATCGATCAATAAGTGTCCAATGATTTTTCCTCATCGTGATGAAAAATATTTGAAATTTCAACATTTAAAAAATCAACTGACTGTTCCATTTGTTGTCTACGCTGATACTGAGTGTTTATTAGAAAAAGTGCCCGATGACAATGATGTAAATACCAAAATATACCAAAATCATGTACCATTCAGTGTTGCATTTTATGTGAAATGTAGCTATGATAACTCAAAATCGAAACTCTCTATTTATCGTGGAAAAGACTGTGTAGAGTGGTTTATTGAGCAGCTACGTATTTTAGCTATAAAAGTTGATGCTGAATTACAGAGAAATGAGCCCATGAACTTGACTTTTGAGATGGAGCGAGCCTATAATGCAGCCAAAACATGTCATATTTGTGGCAGGGCATTCACCGAAAAAGCAGTGAAACATCGGGACCATTGCCACTTCACGGGAAAATATCGCGGAGCAGCTCATCCCGGTTGTAACTTGAATTACACAGAATCGTGTGTAATCCCTGTGATTTTCCACAATTTGTCAGGTTATGACTCGCACTTTTTCATTAAGTCCCTTGCGAGACAATTCGAGGGCTCTGTGACATTACTCCCAATTACTAAAGAGAAATACATTTCTTTTACAAAATCAGTCAAATCGACAAGAATCCACTTGAGATTCATTGACTCATTTCGTTTTATGGCAAGCAGTATCGATAAACTTTCTTCATATTTAGAAGATGAAAAAAAAATAATCACAGCCAGTCATTACCCTCAAAAACGACAATTCGAACTGGTTGTACGTAAAGGAGTTTTCTCATACGAATACTTGGATACATAGGGGAAATTAAGTGTACAACAATTACCACGGAAAGAAGAGTTTTATTCTCGACTGAATGATGAGCACATATCCGATAAAGATTACAACCATGCATGTGATGTGTGGAGAAATTTCAGCATCAGAACACTCGGTGAATATGCGGATTTATATCTGAAAACCGACGTATTGTTGCTAGCAGATATTTTCGAGAATTTTCGAGAGAGTTGTTTCACCGCATACAACTTAGATCCTCTTCATTATTATACAGCACCAGGACTGGCTTTTGATGCAATGTTAAAAATCACTGGAGTTCAACTGGAATTATTTCAAGACCCTGAGATGTTCCTTTTCATTGAGAAAGGCATTAGAGGAGGACTGTCGCAGTGTTCTAACCGATATGGAAGGGCAAATAACCCCTACATGGGTGCTAATGAGTATAACCCAGAAGAAGAGAAATCATATTTGATGTATCTAGATGTGAATAACTTATATGGAGCAGCAATGAGTCATCATTTGCCGAGTGGGAATTTCTGTTGGATGGAAGATTGGTCATCCCTCGACATCCTGAACATTCCGGATGACTCAGAGACTGGATACATCCTGGAGGTTGATCTGGAATACCCGTAGGAATTGCATGAAGATCATAAAGATTTACCATTGTGCCCGGAACACATAATCCCTCCAAACGGTCAGGCCAAGTTACCAAAATTATTAACCACGTTGAACTCCAAAAAAAATTATGTCATTCATTATAAAAATCTCAAACAATATTGTAGTTTGGGCTTAAAAATCACTAAAATTCATAGAATCTTGAAGTTTTCTCAAAACTCGTGGTTAAAAAA
>NW_021680449.1:445010-445724 GCF_001412515.2 Diachasma alloeum | reverse complement strand
AAAAAAATTATGTCATTCATTACAAAAATCTCAAACAATATTGTAGTTTGGGCTTGAAAATCACTAAAATTCATAGAATCTTGAAGTTTTCTCAAAACGCGTGGTTAAAAAAATACATTGATTTAAATACTAATTATCGAAAAAATTCTCAGAATAACTTTGAAAAAATTTTTTATAAATTGATGAATAACGCGGTTTTCGGAAAAACAATGGAAAATGTCAGGAAACATCATGATGTGAAACTCGTATCAAGATGGGATGGACGATGGGGTGCTGAGAGTTGGATATCGAAACCCAACTTTCATAGTAGTATTATTTTCGATAAGGATTTGGTAATAATCCAAATGAGCCGAACGAAAGTTGAAATTAATAAACCAATATACGCAGGCTTTAGTATTCTAGATATTTCTAAAACATATATTTATGATTTTCACTATGATTATGTGAAAAAAACTTTTAAGGATCAGATCACTTTTAAGGGCAAAACTATTGTACGCAGACACGGATAGTCTTATTAATCATTTCAGAGTAGAGGATATTTATGAAATTATGAAAAGTGATATTGATAAATTCGACACTTCTGATTATCCAATAAATAATGTATATAATATACCTCTAAAGAATAAGAAGAAATTAGGTGTAATGAAAGACGAAAATCATGGCAAGATTATGACTGAGTTCGTGGGGCTCCGAGCAAAAATGTATAGTTTTAAA
>NW_021680449.1:442249-443080 GCF_001412515.2 Diachasma alloeum | reverse complement strand
TCAACACTCATTTCGCAAATGACAACAGATGGCAATGTGCATACTCTAATATATAATCCCCGCCTCGCGAAGTTCTTCAATAATTGATATAATTTCGTTATCATGACTCGGATTTCCAGCTCTTTGTGATAGCACTAGTAATCGAAGACGGTCCACAAGTTCATTTGGATCATCCCAATAAATGTAGTCCACTCTGCTGAGTTGCTGAGCTCTCATGAAAGTAGGTAAAAGCCCCATGCCAGAGTACTTTGATCCAGCAAAATGTGAAATATATTTATCATATTTCTCACCATTCAGCTCTCGGATGCCTCCGCGAGATTTATAATTTTTTTGATGCCCATTAGTTGCAAGTATGATATTCTTATATGCATCAATATCACTCTCACTAATTAGAGTGTTATCAGGATTTTTCATGAAAAGAAGCTCCAATATCCCTCAGTACAAGCGTATTTCATGGTTTTTACTTTAATAAATTCATCCTCAAAAAATATGGGAGTCTCNATAATGCAACCCGCTTTGACTATGAATTCCCGTGTTCAGGAAATCCACAGCCTGACAGAGTGTCACCGCGAGGACTTGTAACACAATAACCTTCATAATCATGTTGTCTAGCTCAACAAACACACTGAACTGATGATTTTAAAGATGAGTGGAGGCTGATATATTTCTCGCTACCACCCACCTCCATTTTTTTTAATTGTTCAATATTTATCCAACTGTTATGACTGCTATCGAATCCCCGCCATNATGGGCTGCCAATGGCTGGAAGTATAGTAGCATCATGTGAATTTCCTAAGGATGGAATGATAGTCTCATTCAAAGTGTAATCAA
>NW_021680449.1:440912-442134 GCF_001412515.2 Diachasma alloeum | reverse complement strand
ATTCATTTTTATAATCCTTTAGCTTATATGTGATCGGATTGGTGTTATTAATTTCTCGAATAGTGAATATTTCAGTAGTCCAATTGGGTGTATATTCTTTTTCAAAAACATGTTTTGCTTTGCTTATACGAACTTTATCACACACGCGAAATTTCGGTCTNTTTCATTCATCCCTTCATCAACATTCTCTCTGCCTAATTTCAACAGGTTATGTTTTCGTTGAATAGCTTTTCGTGCATTGGAAATTTGACGTAAAAGCTCTTGTTGTTTGGACAATTCACCCTTGTGGGGAGGCATGTTGACTCGCTGGAATCTATCTCACAACTGTTTACTTCTTCCTCCCACAACTGTTATTTATTCGAATGAAACAATCGAAATTTTTCCTATATCGACCCCCATCAACGTCACTATCTTTATCAATAACTAGAAAAGTATAATTGTCTTTCCAACAGGCTGAGCACAATTCTTTGAATTTCTCGAATGACATATCTGTGTTCACATGATCGTTATAAATATGTCTCAAATTCATTTCATCCTGTTTAAATAATACGAGAAAATTGACATTGTCACGCACCAAATGTTTTGGGATGCGAGCGTATGACTGACACAAATAAAAACTGTCAACATTTTTATGTCTCCCCATACAAAAATATGCCTTGATATTATTTTGTTTCTCGCATGCCACATCGTCGAATATGAACAGTGAATGCTCTTTTGCATTATCTACCGAGACAACTTCCTCATTGTCTGAGAATGGATAATACTTCATGTCATCAAGAGGTTCCAGTAAACTTTGTAAAAATTGATATTTGGGTTGATTAAGGGACTTTGGATACACATAAATATTCGAAAACCTGAGCCATTAGGATGAATTATGAGACTCAGTAGGGCATTAGTTTTCCCACAATTTGATGGACCACAGAAAACCGCGCGAATCGTATTTGGTAGCAATTGACCGTGACGTTTTGGTTTATTGGTATCTTTCACAGTTACTGAATCGAAATTAATGACGGGTAAACCGCTGAGATCTGTACTGAACTCCATCTTTATTACAACTGCGGCAAAAACCTATAAATTGATTGTTTTATAGCAAAAATACTCAGTTCCGCTTCAGACATGATTGTGCACAGATCGCGCGCTAGCAAAAAGGGGAAAGGATTGTTGAACAACGTCATCAACAATCTTCCCGTTGAATTGCATTTGCCAGGCTACCAGTACTGTG
>NW_021680449.1:432152-440705 GCF_001412515.2 Diachasma alloeum | reverse complement strand
CTAAAACAAAATTAGGCATGGGGGTGAAAAAATCAGGCACGAGCGTAAGAAAATTAGACACGAATGTGAAAAAATCAGGCATGGGCGTGAAAAAATGGGGCATTGCCATGAAGACTAGAAAAAAATCAGGTATGGGAGTAAAAAAACGTGTGGCTAAGAAGAAGAAGAGGAGAGTGAAACCTAAAAAGCGAGTCACAATTGGGGCAATCATCAGAGCTGCCAAGAAGTCAATCAAATTGAATAATGGGTCACATGATGCTATTAGAACAGCACTCAGTGGTGCAAGAGTAGCCATCAAACAGGTTGGAGGGAGAAGTAGAGTTACTATTCCACGAGTTATTCCTGTTCCATCAAAAATTGGNACACATCAAAATACATACACATACATTAATTAGTACATCCTCGCAATCCGAGGTAATAAAAGAGCGTCGATGCACCCCCAAAGTTAGTTCCCGCCGTTCTTCGTTCCGGGTCATTTCTCACGTCGTCTAAACCATTCAAAAGTTGAAGAATTTGGTCCTTCTTCTTACTTCTCTCTTCAAGAGAAACTTATTAAGGTGTGAACTTCCGTTCCGAAAAATTGTAAATTTTTTTTTACGTGAAATTATTATGAAATCTAACCAACCGAATATTGGATTACTTCAAGAAATTACAACAAAATGGATGAGTAAAACAAAATAAATAATAAATGTGATTTAAATCGAGAAATTACATGGTGAAAAGTTTAACGGTTTCAAAAATTCAAGAAAAAAAAATCAATAATTATTGAATATTTGAGAATTTTAGTTCGGGGAACTCAATATAAAAAAAAAGTTTCAATTCTTGATGTAAATTTTTGCGTTAATTCGAGGCAAAAATTTTATATTGTATGACAATTTATATTCAAAATTGGTGAAAATTAATCCATTTGTGAATTGTTTACTTCAAAGAATTTGATTTCGTTAAAATTTGAATATAATTTTAATAAATATTGACTTCATTTATTGTGAATTTTTATCCTCTATTATTCTAACAATTCACCCGACTCCAATCCCGAGCTATTACCGAAAGGTAGGCTCACAATGAGAGAAAATAACTGTCATAATTTTCCAGAATTTATTTGATTCTCAAAATTATTATTAAATATTTACTAGGAAATCATGACGTAACAAAGTGGGGGCTCGTCCGGGATAAAAAGGGTGAATTGTTGGAATAAATTGGAAAAATGGTAGAAAAGAAAAATTGATTTGTGTTAAAAGGAAAAACTCAAATTTTGATAATAATTTTTATTGAACATTCTCGAGGAAAATAAGTCGTGATAAATGAATTTTGTGGGAAAAATAGAAGATGAATTTCCGCAATCATTTGAAAGATTATTTTTTAACTTGGACAATTTCACACTTTAAGGTTTCAGGACTCACTTTTTCACCTATATTGCCCATTAAAAAGGGAACAAAAATTGACAATAAAAATTAATTCATCAATTTCAATAATAAAATTCGATTTCCATGAAAAATTCGATTTCCAGATTAAAAAAAAACTGATAAGAGTTGGCTTTTAAATGGTTTGACAGTGTGGAATTGTTTTGAGTTGAAATTTCTACATTTGGATTTGAATTGAAAATATTATAGAAGATGAAATTGCTTGATGGATCAATTTGCATTTTTGAAGATTTCAAATTTTGGCCACTTTGAAAATAGAATTTCGTATTATTTTTAGCTGAAAAGGAAACTGAAAATTAACAAGAAGAATCGAATTGATGAGGAAATTGAAGTTGAAATTTATTGGGAAAGTTTGAACTTGATTTTGTTGAGAAATTCAATCAAAATTCATATTAATTTGAGTCTGCATAACAAGTACATTTGGAATATTCCTTTCCCTTTCCCCTCTCAGTTGAGTCAATCTGCCTGGCAACTCCGACACGCTTTCCGCGTACCCCGCATTACCTAACGCGCCGCGGAGCTCATTCCAGCTTGTGTATTGTACTCTCTCCCTCTTCCCCGCGATACCTAACTCACCATGCAACTTGCACTCGCGGGATCCTCCGTATTCTTCCCCTCTTTCCCTTTCCATGAAGAAATATTACCGTTATTATTGAAAATTTTGAATCAAAAGTAAACTTCAAATTTCAACTGACATTTGATCTATCAATTTGAGACATAAAATAATAGCTAATTCCAGGAATTTTTACAAAAAAAAAGTTTTTTTTTCCTTTCTCCAATTCAACTATTGGAGTTTTGAGTTTTTTTTGTAAAATTTAAATCACTCCTTTTACCATTGAATGTTCTCAAATTAAAATAATTTTTCACTTGTGAAAAAATTGTCAAAGTAGATGTTTGAAATCAATTACGATTTGATGAGCCGGGTGGTCGGGAGGAAAAGTGAGGTTCGGATTAACGGTTTGATAATTTGCCGGAGGTAATTTGATGAGTTTTCTTTAATAAACAAATTACTATGCACTGAAAATTACACAACACAGAGTTTAATAAATAGATGATTTCCGAGTGGACTGTATACAACTTAACAAAAAGATGATTTGCGATTACAATGTTCGATAATAGTTGCGATGATCGTCCTCGTGCGTGTTCGTCGATGCCCGAAGGTTTCCGAGCGAGCAAAATTCGACATTTAGCCCGACTGAAGGATGATTTTCAACAGTAGAATATTTTTGAACAAATAAGTAATCAATGAATAAAAATTTTTCTTTTGAGATTTATCTCAATCATTCAAATCGATTCAATCTTCTTGGAATTTTCCTCTTGGAATTTCAATATAATTATGAATAATTTCACCAACAGAATAGAACTTTTCATAATCCAATATTGTAAATTTAAATATTTTTTTGGTTGGTTTGAATTTCAATTTTCAAAATAAATTGTAAAAAGACTTGAACAGAAATTCATCATTTAATTATTTCACATCTTCAGTCCAGAAAATTTTCCATGGAATCAATTGTCAATTTTCAAATGAGAGAAATATGAATTTTTCAACTAATTGTTGTCATTATAATAATAATTATTAAATGCATTGAATTAAATTTTCAATAAATAAATTATAATTTTCACGGTTGTACATCCGAGAATTATTCATTGAATGATCGAAATTTGATGTTGAAAAATAAATTGAATAGAAAGTGGACAATTAGAAAATATTATTCAAAAAATTATTGAGTCAACAAATTTTGTTTTCAACTTAACAAAATTTGATAAAACGTTCTAGTTGGATCGGAAACAAATTCATCTTCTAAATAATAATAATAATAATAAAAATATTCGTTCAAAAAAAAAATTTAATAATTGTTTCAATGAAATATTTTTGAAGAGAATAATTTCATGTGGCCGTCGGAATAAAAGAGGAAATTTTATTTTGTTTTCAGGGAATCGTGAGAAATCCAATATTTAACAATTAATTCATTTGAAATTTCAATTTTTGCTAAAAAAAAAATGTCGAGAATAAATGAACCAATTATTTCTATGAAGAATGCTTTGCGTTTAGTTTCGGAGTTTAATGGGGAGAATATGAGTATTTTTGATTTCATTGAACAATGTGAAGATGCACGCGACAGTCTTCCCTTGAAATTTGAGTCAACATTAGTCAAGTTTTTCCGAATCAAATTGAAGGGTGAGGCACGAGAATTACTTTATGGTCAAAAATTTGAAAATTGTCAAGAATTTTTCACGTATTTGAAGAAAAATTATGGCCCGAGAAAATCTATTGACGGACTCGAAGGAGATCTCACCCATTCATATCAGGAAGAACATGAGAAAATTATTTCTTATTCTATTCGCGTTAGGAAACTTGGTCGATTATGTATTGAAACAAATAAAACAGAGGAAGACGGTGGACTTCCAGACTATGATAACGTAATTGAAAGGAAAATGTTTCGGGCTTTCTCAGATGGCTTACTTCGAGAAATCCGTTTGGAAATGAAGGGTCCTCCTCCTGAAAATTTCGAGGATGCCGTTGAACAGGCATTAAAAGCTGAGTCAAAGTTACAAATCATACGCAATTTATCTGGACATAAAGAAATGATTTCAGACAATGATGAAATTGATGAAAATCCTAACGAAAATGAAGAAAATGATGAAAACGAAGAAGAAAAATTATCCAAAGGTCACGAAGAGTTCAAAGATATGAATTCTCAAATTCATAATGAATTCGATTAAACCGTGTTAGAGTGTATGTCTGTTGACAATCATTGCAATTCGGAAAACGAAGAAAAATTCCATGTGATGTAAAGCCACGAACTATCGGAATGAAAAATTATAATTCATGCAATTTTCAAATTCCTCGAGTTGAAAAGAAAAAAAAACATATTTGTAAATAATAATGAAAATGTTGAAGTAAAATTTGAATTTCGAGAATAAAGTGAATGTTTAAAAGCAGAGAATTTACACGAAAGAACATCAGTGGGTAAAGACAAAATGTAAATGGAGTGGGCATTGATGGAAAATGAAACCAATTTCCGTATCAATAAAAAAAAACAAGAGAAATTTTAATTTATCCGATTGAATAGGCTTCCGTTTGAGGCACCGATTTCTTCAAGCAAATATTATAAAAGCATAAGAAGTTGATTATGAAGCACGCGTCGTTTTGATAAGGGGTGTCTCATATCCCTACATTGTATCAGGCGAGAATGCATCAACAGTGGTTCTCATTCTCGCACAATAGGGAATTTTTGGAAAATATTAAAACTTTCAAATATTTGGCGAAAAAAAAGAGGAAAATAGATGAAAAAAAAAATTTTTTTTGCCCAACATTCGTTATTCATCAAAATAAAGAAAATATATATATATATTTTTCAGGAAAAGGAAAAATGATTTTGGAAGTTCAATAATTCAGGTGGTGAAATACCTGAATAATATCGTCATTATTAATTTTTTTTTGGTAAATAAAAAAGTAAGTAAAAGATTATTTTAGAAAGGAACTCAATTCATAAAATAATAAAGTCTTCAACGAAAGAAAAAGGATCATGAGAAGATGGGTAAAAGAAAGAAAAATTGATTAACATTTGAAAAACATGGTAAGAGGGAAAATAAAATGGATAATCAGATACACATTCAAAGGGAGAATGAGAATGAATGAGCATAAATAATTATGAAAATGAATGAAATGATGAAAATAAAGGGACAATGGATTATTGATTTAAAGAAAATGGTGTAAAAAGAAAAGATAAGAATTTACATTTAAAAGCAGATAAATGCTATTGGAAGAAAAGTCTTCAATGGAAAAAAAAATCATAAAAAGGAAAAATAAAATCCTCGGTTGAAAGGACTCATAAAATTGAGAATATATATATACATAAAGGAAAAAATAATGAACTTCAGAGCCAGAGTGAGGACTGAAGCACCAAGAATGGGTCAGATCCGAAGCTGAGTCTCTGAAGGAATATTGAATAAAAGTTAAAAATGAATAAATGATAAAAATGAAAATTTTTTGAGATATTCTATTAATTGAAGAGATCAAGATCGAAGAATTTGTTACCAAGAAAATGGAGGCAAAATTTGGTTTCATGTGGATATTTCGGTAGCTTACAGAAAAAACAACTCGTTAAAATGTGAGAAGATGTGGATTTCGATATCCACCCGAGCTCCAATTCGGTAGCTTAATGGTAGAGCACCTCATGTATAAAAAAACGAGAAGACGTGGATTTCGATACCCACCCGAGTTCAATCCCGAGAACATCTTCATTTTCTTGTTTCCTTTTTCTGAATCATCACCTCTTAAATTTCATAGTGATTGGAGAAATCTTCAAAACCCTCATAAGAATTCTTGGATTTGAAATCTCGATTGATTACACAATTTATTTTGAAAATGGTCAAATTATTGGATTTGAAGTCAAGATAAATTGACAATTATTTCGTTTTTGAAAAATTGTGATTAAGACGAGCTCGTGACAATTTGTGGCAGAATTTTGAGCCTGTCGTAACGCAAACAAGAATGAAAAATCAATCAAGTATTTTAAAAATCAAATTTTGGAAATTGAATTTGTTTTTGGAAATCATGATTAAGATGAAGATAACATGATTGTGAGAGAATCCTTAGTTCTAATCTCGACTTGATTGAAAGTCAAGTTTAATTGAAAAATAAATTCATTTTTGGAATTTGTGGTCATTATAAATCAAGAATGGGTTAAAGCTTGCTCGTTTGACACAAACAAGAATGAAGAAAGAAGAAAATTCCGGAATTTTTGGGGAAGACTGATTTTCGAATCATATGAAAATAAGAGAATAATCATTGAAGATTTTATTTTACAAAGCTATAAGAAAATTGAATAGTTTGTTGCAGAATGAAAATTTCACTATAGAAAGAAAATCTCATTATCCATCAAAAGGAATGGTTTGAGAAACAAAGGATCATGTTGATTAAAAATGAAAATATTGAAGATTTTGTTATTGAAAATGAATAATTGACAAACGATGACAATGTTATGAACGACAAGTATTGAAGGGAATTTTTTTTTTAAATCGGAAATCCTATAAATAATCGGAAAAATTAAAAGCTACGGAAAAGAGGTAAATTGTCATTTGGAAATATTCGCTGAATTTGAATATTATTTGAGACATGGGACAAAACCGAAGCATCATTCATTTGAAATATTTGGATAAACAAAAATTTAATCATTCAGGAGGACTCCAAAGACGACAAATGGGAACAGAAGCGCACACAAAATTACTAAATAAAATTTTATTTGCAGGGAATCTCTTATCTTCTGTTTGAAAAAAAGAAGGCAACAATGTGCCAATTGAAATTTTTTTTGTTTTCTTCAATAAATTTTAAACGGGAAATGAAATCAAGTGAGAGAAATTTTCATATTCATAAGCATACGCTTCTCGTATATTTATGAAATATCTATCAAGGAGAAATCGGTATTTTCTTGATAGAGGACTTCATTAAATGATCAGAGCTGAAATAATATTATTAATAATCATAAATAGACATAGAAGAATGCGGCCCAATTTGGAAAAGTTTGGCATCATAATTTTCGTTGAGAAAAGATGAAGGAAAAAAAATGTTAGATTCATTATGAATACATTAAAAAAAAATTTGTTATGTAATTTGGAAATGATGCAGCAGCATTATCATCATCATTATGATTATTGTTATATTTGAATGTCATTTTGGATGATTGCTGAAGCGATCCAAGTTACAAAATGATTTTGAAACATTTGAATGGGTTATGAAAAATTATATAAATTTTGAAAATGAATGAATTGTAGAAATCAAGAATTAAATTTCGAATTAAATCAACGGTCAGTCACTGGAAAACAAGTCAACCAGGACCAGGTGATGTCACCATCTAGAAACTCGAATCATCCCTCTGTGCTCTTTCGTCTAGGTGTCTCTATCGGGGGAAAAAAACGTCAATTGAAAAAATTCCGCAATAATAAATTGATTCAACTACAATTAGTAGTGAATGTACTATGCACAAGCCAAGCACTTCGGAAATTTGGCAAAAATTGATCAGATAATTAACAATGCTCTTCTTGAAACAAATCGATGAGTTCCATATATAGAACAACATTCTTCATAAACATTAGATTTAAAGAATTACCACGGCATACGCAATCATGCTGTAAGGGTGTTTTAAACACTACAATTAAAAAAAAAACTGAGAAAAATTATAAAAATAAAAAAATTATTTGAAGAAATATTTGAAAAAAAAAAAATTTGTAAACACAACGTCACTGAATTTAATCATTGAAATAAGTTTTGTATAGACCATCGAAAATTTTTAATTACTTCCGAGCATTTTTGATTCAATCAATAAAATTCGTGGAACAAGTCAATTGGTTCCATTGAAAACTATTCTTCATGTACAATTAAAACGGAAGAATATCCCCAGTGTACGCAGTCGCATCGTGGGCTTACTCTCTATGCAACTGAAGAGAGAGAAAGAAGATCGTCTAATCAAAGTATCATTTTATTTCCAAAAGCAATTGGCAAAACTGAATTGATACAAGAGACATAACAGATGAGAGTACAGAGGATCATCAGAAATATTACGCAGAGACATCATCGTAGCAGGACTCGATACAAAAAAAGTGAAGTGATGTAATTTCTTTATGGCCTTTCTGAAAAAAAGTGAAGTAATTTAAGTGCAAACTTGNCAGCAGGACTCGATACAAAAAAAAAGTGAAGTAATTTAAGTTCAAACTTGATATGGAAAAAAGAATGAGAATGAATGGACGAATGATTTCTTATAAAAATTTTGATGTATTAATAATAATTTCGATTTATCGAATGGGAAATTGAATTGTGATATTATTGCAGTTCTGATCATATTGTTATTTCTTCTTCGAGACGCTAATAACTTGGGAGATCATTGCAACTATTGAAAATCAGAAAAACAGGATATTGATAATGAAGATTGCAAAATATGAAAACAAGAATGATACAATGGATTGAACGATTGTTCTCCGATTTCATCGATAACAATCGTCTAATCAGGGGGGTGTTACGTCTGGAGACGTATCGCATTTTTATTGAAATGAAAGAAAAATTGATAATGATTGAAAAATAATGGAATTAGAAAATGATGAATAATACGTGGTTTCAAAAAGCATTTCGCAT
>NW_021680449.1:426495-426958 GCF_001412515.2 Diachasma alloeum | reverse complement strand
AACAAATAAAAATCAAAGCCAAGTCAAGAAATGTCCAATGGATCATGGAAGTGCTATCAGATTATTATGGGGAGGGTAACTCTGAATAGAAGGATTTTCAAACAAATCTTAATAAAATAAAGAATTCAGTAGCGACAGGATTCAAAGTTCTTGGCGCGGATCAGAAGATACAGATTGATACGAGACAATGAGTTGGAAAACTCCGCGCCAAGAACTTTGAATCCTGTCTCTACTGAATTCTTTATTTTATTAAGATTTGTTTGAAAATCCTTCTATTCAGAGTTATCCTCCCCATAATAATCTGATAGCACTTCCATGATCCATTGGACATTTCTTGACTTGACTTTGATTTTTATTTATTTTTTGCAGAATTTCTATGGGAATTGTGGTTTCCAGAAAAAAATGTTTCTTCTTTCCAGAAACGACCCCACAAAATTTTTTCTTGGCGCAGTTTTTCTGCAAA
>NW_021680449.1:407233-426209 GCF_001412515.2 Diachasma alloeum | reverse complement strand
TGAAATTGATAAAGTGAAGAACGTGGGGATTACTACTCTCATAAAAAATCTTGTCATTAACATCAAATCAACGTATTTCAATGGAAAATGCCGGATGGTTGGGTGTGCAAGAGAAATTGAGTTTAACTGATGGCAATGGTTGCTTTGACATCTCCATCCCATTGGGCATGTTGCTGGGATTTGCTGAAGATTATCGGAAAATCATGGTCAATGTGAAACATGAGTTGGTTCTAGTCAGAGCTCGCCATGATAACAATGCTTTGATTCAAACCGCCAAAGAAGATGTGAAGATCAATTTTATGAGAATTGAGTGGATGGTTCCATATGTGTCATTATCGGATACTAAGAAGATTGAGTTGCTCAATTTCATCCAGAAAGATCCCGCAATATCGATGAGCTTCAGATCATGGGAATTATATGAGTATCCAATGCTTCCAGCGACAACAAAACACGTGTGGACGGTGAAAACCGCAACTCAGCTTGAGAAACCACGTTATGTCATTCTAGGCTTCCAAACAGATCGAAAAAATAGAAATAAGAAAAATGCTAGCAATTTTGATCATTGTAGTATCATCGATGTGAAATTATTCCTAAATTCCCAACGTTATCCATATGGAAATTTGGATGTAGACATGACTAAAAATCAGTATTCGATACTATATGACATGTATTCAAACTTTCAAT
Source organism: Diachasma alloeum (assembly GCF_001412515.2). Lineage (NCBI taxonomy): Eukaryota > Metazoa > Arthropoda > Insecta > Hymenoptera > Braconidae > Diachasma > Diachasma alloeum. The sequence goes on along the minus strand of NW_021680449.1, from coordinate 425,525 downwards.
CATCATATTATGATCAACAAGCGAATAATCCATTATTGACAAAAGCACAATTTGCAGCGATTACACCCCTGGTAGTCATCGATTGCTCTAAGTAAAATGAATCCTTGAAATTCGGACCTGTGGATGTCCGCCTGGAGTTTGAAACAAAAATAAGTTTTTCTCCGGAAACAGCTGCTTATTGTCTCATTTTGCACGATCGAGTAGTACATTACAACCCGATAAGCGGAGGAGTAAGAAAAGTAATCTAAAGAGGAGGAGGGGCGAGAGGGGTATAAATTCTCATCACGATAGAAATATTTCATCAGTTGCGATGGAGGTGCTCGTGGACGTACAAGGTTTCCAAACGCTCTCCAACGAGTTCATCGTGAAAGAATTCGGATACACAGTTTTGGATTCTGGTGTAGGATACCCTAACGTTTGGTTTTTCAAGCCCCCATGGAGATTCTCTAATTTATCAGCGAAGTATAGAAGAGTAGCTGTGTGGCTTGAGCGTCATCATCATGGATTACCCTGGAACTATGGGAATAGATCATACGAGCAAGTTGGACAATTAGTGCAAAAGTGGGAAAATATTGGTAGAATTTATGTGAAAGGTGAGGAGAAAAAAGAGTGGTTGAAAAAAATTTCTGGTCCTGTATTAGCACCGCTAGTAGTTAATATTGAAGAAATTTCCGATGATTGCCCATCACTAGCCAAATTCAAAGATTTACCATCTCGTACTTGTCCATTTCATAGTTATAGAGATGACAACAAGGTATGTGCCTTGAAAAATGTAGAGCTACTCAAAAATTGGATGATGAAGAAAAGAATAGTACGATCAGTAGATCGATCCATCAATATTTACTTCAAATTGAACAATTTAAATTTGATGGATTGTGAAGATATTGCATATCTGCCACATTCATTTATAAGTTTCGTCGCTGCATGCCATGTTGATCAGTGTTGGGACAAGTTGACTGATGCTATGAGAGCTGATTGGCACATCAAAAGATGTAGACGTTGTTTGGAGCACTATCAGACTGTCGAGGGTGATACTTTTGATGGACCGCCACCTATGATAAGGGATTGTGTTAAATGTAATAATTCTTAAAAAACAACAAAATATGTTTAATTATTATATTTATTCATATTTTTCTTAGATACTATTACATTAGTCATAATCATTGAAGAATCATTGTGTGAAAAAAAAATTGCCAATAAAGAACAAAATGAAAATATTGTTCTATTTAATTTGTAAGTTTAGCAACAATCTCCTCATCCTCTGCATGGAATTTGATTTCGTTGTATTCACCACCCAAATACTCCAACTTTGGTGCGCCTTTCTTGATTTCATTCAGCAAATCTTCAAATTCTTTAGGATTATCAATGAAAAATTTTGATATCCTTCGGTTGAGGAAAACTGAATAAGCATTATTCAAATGGAGGATCACACTCATTCCATGCTTGGTTTTGACTTTGGAGGCAGCTGTGATGGTGTATAAATAGTTGCGTTTCAATTCAGATATTTTCACTAAGAGAAGTTCTTTGAACTCTGCAATAGTATTCATCACATTGAAATCTGCTTCATCTGCTTTATTTTCAACTTTCACGTTTGAATCAGGATGTAGGCGAAGATTGTTGTATTTCCCACCAAGATATTCCAACGTTGGTGAGCCCTTCTCAATATGTTGTTGGAAATTCTCGAACATCTTGGGATTTTCAGCGAAATACTTGGCCAGTCGAGTATTCACGAAAACTGTGTGAGTATCTGAGAGATGAAGAATAACACCAACTCCATACTTTGTCTCCACTTTGCGAGCTGCAGTGATGATATAAAATGCTCCAGCTTCCAGATCCGCCAGTTTGATAAGAGGAAGATTTTTCATTTGCGCCACAATGTTTATTTTGTTGAAATCCATGATGATTTTTTTTGTTTTCACGTGGGTATGATAATTAAGCTTAAATTCGAGTCTTCTGCAGATTGGGGCAGAGTACTTTGATGTCACTTCGGTACTGTATAACTTGTTTCACTTTTTGAATGTTTTTCAAGAGAAGGTCTAAACGTTTCTTTAATTCCCGTCGTTTGAAGCTGTCCTTCATGGAGAGTGACAAGATGAACTGATGATATGTGCGGGAATTTTTTCGTTTATATACATAAATCCCCCACTCTTAAACCTTTCTTCTTTCAGTAAATAATTTTTTCACATTATTATTAATAACATTTGTTTCTACAAGCGGTAACCATCAAAGGACTGATAATCTTAAGTTCAGGCAAAAATTCTTTGCATATATACATACTCCCTCCCCTTCTTTTTAAAATAAATATTTATATATTGATATCGTTATCAACAACAATTTCATATGAAGGGGGGCGGCAAACGAGAAAGTACCGGAAAACTCAAGTTCAGACATGTCAAGTGGAGCCAGGTGTCAATGTTTGAAGAAGAAGAGGAGCCCCTTCTATGATTTCTACAGCNTTTCATACGAAGGGGGGGCGGCAAACGAGAAAGTACCGGAAAACACAAGTTCAGACATGTCAAATGGAGCCAGGTGTGAATGTTTGAAGAAGAAGAGGACCCCCTTCTATGATTTATACAGCTGCGAAATAATTAACCCCTTCACTCACCCCCTCGCGGGGTGGATTGACTAGTTCCACCGAGAAGGTCCTTTGTAACGCAAAACCGCGAATTAAATTGATTAACCAGCGAATTAAATAACCCTTTCATCACTTCGAGGGAAGGAATTGCGAATTAATTAATCAAACCCTGAATCAAACCGCGAATTAATTAATCCTTTCATCACTTCGATGGAAGAAATTGCGAATTAATTAATCAAACCGCGAATTAAACCGCGACTCCGCGAATCAAACCGCGAATTAATGAATCAAACCGCGAATCAAACCGCGAATTAAACCGCGACCCCGCAAATCAAAACGCGAATTAAACCGCGGCCCCGCGAATTAATCAACCACCCACCCACCCACTTTCATCTGACCCCCCTACTGGGCCCCAANATCACTTCGATGGAAGAAATTGCGAATTAATTAATCAAACCGCGAATTAAACCGCGACTCCGCGAATCAAACCGCGAATTAATGAATCAAACCGCGAATCAAACCGCGAATTAAACCGCGACCCCGCAAATCAAAACGCGAATTAAACCGCGGCCCCGCGAATTAATCAACCACCCACCCACCCACCTTCATCTGACCCCCCCTTACTGGGCCCCAACGACCAGGTCGACGCCAAAAACGTTGTGCCAGAACCCGTATTACTTGACTACTTAATTAATAATTACTCACTTATTATGTCGACAATTCACTCGATTTATTTCCTAGATTCTAAATATTCTGGGTTATCGACTCGTACCACACAATATCAAATTAAATTAATAATATACAATATAGAATATAAGAGACAACTATACCGTCTCGCTGCCGGGCGAAGAGTGTCGTGCCATGAAACTTGTTGCTCGTCGCTCACGCTGTCGAATATAAATCAATAATTTGGCGATTGCGCCTCAGATGTCTGAATTTGAATATGGCGACGGTGATTTGAACTTGCAATACTCGGTGAATAGATAGAATAGATGGCAATATTTTGTCTAAATCAATGGATTAATAATCGACAATTAGCTTATAATCATTTTCCCTGAAGCAGCTTAGGAGATCCCCGAAAACGAGAGAAAATTGTGTCGACGAGAAAGGAAAAACAATATCTCCTGTCAAAAACTCCCCCTTTTGACCTTCACGTCGGTGAACAATTCTCCCTGTAGTCTTCTTGCCTTTTATTCGAGATTGAAATTTAGTTGCCCTGAAAGAGGCTGTTAAAGATGGAACATAAAATTATTATAATTTTCGTCTCTCTCTTTGTCTGTGGCTCATAATTAGATAGAAGCTAAATTAACTCACTAATGTTAGTGGCAACTACTATTGATAATACATGTAATTTAGATTTTCGAGGATTGTCGACGACCTCAATTAACATTAGAGGATTTGAGATTTTCTCTCATAACAAATAACAAATTTTGATTTTCCCAAAACCCTTCACAAATAAAAATAATAGCAAAACATTACATAGAACAAAAATAAGTTAAATAGAAACAATGTAGAGTGAGAATGGTATATTGTGCATCAAGGGCGGAAAGTCATGTTTTCCCGCCCGAGGCGCACATGCTATTTTTTAACACGCCTGCAAAGGGAAGTTCGTATTTTGCTCTTTGATGAGCGGGAGGAAAGTACGAACTTTCCGTGCAGGTCTGTGAAAAATGATATTTAGCTAAAAGGTGTCTTTTTCCTCTTCTTGTCTTGTGTCCCAGCTTAACCTTTGAGTCAGGATCATCCCTCATGATACCATTCAGTGGTTTCGAAGTTACATGAACTTGGAAGGCTTGGAGAACTGGTTGACTTTTCTCCATGTACAATTGATTTGGAGTTTCAATCTGTCGACTAGCAATCGTTGGTATTGTCATCAGGATGTTCTCTTCAAGAGGAACTTGTTGTAATTTTCCCAAGACCTCAATGGGATGGTCGAACTTTACCATGACCCTTTTTGTCAGCGGCGATTCGGCTTCAACCAACATGGTATAGCGATCCGGGCAGTCTGGATCCAAATATTGAAAGCTTCCAGTTGATGCAGACGGAGATTGTTCCCCAACCTGGTTAGTGTAGATTAGGGGGTAGATGTCAGCCCTTCCAGCTTCGCCAATGAGAAGGATTTTGGATTCCTCCAGGCGACACGATTTAACTTACTGCTGACGAATGATTGCAGTGACCCTGGTTGCTTCTTGGTGATGAGATCGAGCGGGTCATGTCCAGCAGAGAACTTACTGGACGGAGATCCAAGAGAAATGCCTGTCGATTGGGTTGAAACAGATGGAGTAAGGAGAATTGCACCGTCATCTGTACTTTTATCCCTGGCAAATGCTGTTGATTTTTGCACTGGAAAGTTGATGTGTCGCAGATTTTGACAGAGATGATTTCCCTCACGGAAGTTTTGTTGAGTCACCATGGCCTTGGATTGCAGTAGTGCTGTACCATGAACGTCGCCCAGCAATGTCGCTGCCCCTGGTGAAATGGGTCTGTTGGTAGCTCGAAGTTTATAGGGCACGCATGGGATAACACCTTGTCTTTTTAGTGTCGACTCCTGGTTTCTATTTCTTGTTTCATGAGCCAGACGTTTCAGTGACTCGGTTTTGCCCTCAGATTGCTTACTGATCGATGATTTACACGCCAGTTTGATTTTGTTAGGTAATTCGTCCATGGGTTTTGTTTGGAATTCCCACATGTCGACGTCCAAGCGATTGATACCACTCTGGTTGATGGTAACATCCTTCAGGGGAAATACAGACGCTACTGAATGATATGGTTGCTTCAGGTTGACGTCTCGTTGTGACTCGTCAATGTGCTGTGGCCCTCCAGTTCGATTTTCGATTACTGGCTGGACATCAAGGGATGTAGACTCATTCCTGATGGTGTACTCGGTGTCTTTAGGCTGAAGTAGATTCTGTGATATCGATGTTAGATGAAGTTCTAGTTGGCTCTTCGTTGCTTAACCTACGCCGACAAATATCTTTCGATTCTATACTGGATCGCGACATTTTTGACTTGGTAATATGAGGTTGTCTAACAGCTTTACTACCTTTGTCGACTAATTCGCGTATTGCCATTTGAATCTCTACTTTTTTTACATTTTCATTCTGTTTGGCTATTCGTTCGTTTTCCTTCTCTAGAAATATTTCGATTTCATGTCGAAAATTACCAAACTTGGACGTTCTCCCGGTCCACCAATCACTCTCGACCTCAGAAACCATAACATCAACCCCATCGTAATCAAATAAATCTTCTTCGTTTTCATCGACAATTAATGCAAAAGTTGAGCTAGGTTCTACACGACTTGGCTCTCCCGAATATATTAATGGTCTCGATCTGACAATCTCGGCTGGGTTTCTAATTATTTTCCCTTTATCGATTCTCTTGTCGATCCTAATTCTTTCCTGATTTGTTTGCACAGTACGATTCCAATTGTTTTCCTCGTTAATGCCCTTGGTTTTAGTGACTTGAGGAGTTATCACTGAGGGCTTTACACGTTTCCCGAAAGCAAATGACAATTCTCATTCACCAGTCCTTGTAGGCAAATGTGACATATTTCCTGCTGTTCAGCAGTACAAAAGCGCGGAGCATGTCCCATCCATCCAAGGTGGTAACAATGTACTTTCGACCAATCTCTAAGAGACTGACACCGCTCGCTCTGAGAATCGTACTGGGCATCGTACTTCTCATTCTCTAATTCATTTTCCTCACCGAGACGCGTAACCTTTCGCTCCGATTCCTGTCGATCTGACGTTTCCTTCTCGATTACGTTCCCAAAACTAATTGACTCGTTTAATTCGTTCGCTGACATCGCATCTTTTTCACTTTCGAGTTCATTTGTATTTAATTGTAAATGATCGAATTCGACTTTACTTCTCGTGGGCCTCCCCCTTGTCCGAACGATGGCTCGTTGAAAGTCATCGTCACGTTCGTTCAAAAATTCTGAGGAATCGCCATTATTTTGAATCCCCAATCCCTGGAACTCGTGTTTAATTTCCGGATCGAATTCATGAATTATTTGTTCCACTTCTCCCCAAAATACCGAAGGGTTCTTCATTTGCCTGAAAGGAGAGCAATCACGAGAAATATGTTCAATAAGATTTCTGCTTTCTTCGATTTTTAATTCCCTTTGCACAAATCGATCTTTATCATCAATGATATTAGACGATACATAATCTTGTAACAAGACTAATTTTGTCTGGTAATTACATTTGATTTGATTGAATTAAAAGGGTGAAAGGTCGTACATTCCCGTGAAAGACTCAGGTCAGATATTGGTGGCAATCGGGTTTCTCAATTATTTTGGTTTGATTCAATTTCGCAATTCAAAATTGATTGACACGTATCGGTAGTTACAAATTGTTTCTTTACGACGATTTTACTGTCGGGGTATTGATGCATTATTTGAAGTCTTTGCAGACCTGAATGATTTGAATCATTCGAGATAAGATCTACACGTCTAATTCCTCTTTCGACAAGACTGTCGCGAGAATCTAAAAGAGTCAGTTCGGAGTCCAGACATTCCTCCCTGACACCCCTGAGACCGATGTCTCAAAACGACCCCCATCAAACGACTCCCATTCTTCCGGAAGATGATGCACCGAATCACCAGTTCCCATAACTATCACTTCGGCTTTCCCTCTAGACGTTGGTCCACCGCACAACAATTTCTCGAATTTACTTTTATAATTTCCCAAACTCTCATCGATATGATCAGTATCAATTTTCTCATTAATTTTCCTTAGTTGTCGAGAATTTCCGTTTGACAACTTTTCATTTGAATCGTGATCGGGTGGGAGTCCAGACATTCCCTCCTGAACACACAATTCCGCTGATGCAAGCGCCTCTCCTATCTCTGAAAGACGCTGCGCAGGATTCCCAATAATTATTGAGTCGTCATGTGCTTCCCTCTCAGATGAAGGGGGCTCATGCGACCCATTCTTATTCAGCAAATTTTCTTGATTAAGATTTCTCAGTAATTCATTATTTGAATTACTTCCCTCTCCCTCTTGTGGTTGATCAGACTTCAAGGGGTTTTCATCATTATAATTCTTTAATTTCCTCTTAACATAATCAATAACTGATTTCTTCCTTTGTTGTCGAGAATTCCCATTCGACATCTTATTTAAACAGTAATCGGGTGGAAGTCCAGACGTTCCCTTCCGACCACCGAATTCTACCGAATATCCATTATTTGGATTCTTATAATTATTTCTCGAATTTGAATTTGAAACAAAGTGGACCCGTCGCAATTCTCTATCAACTGAGCCACCGCTCTCATTCAAACTATTCTTAGGTGGGAGTCCAGACGTTTCCCCCTGATTGCTCATTCCCGTTGACGCAAACGCCTCCCTTCCTTATTGACGATGCTGCGCATTATTTATAATAATTATTGGGTCTAGATGTTCCTCCCTCTCAGACGGAAGGGGAACATGTGACCCATTCTCATTCAATAAAGTTCCGTTTATTACTGTACCATTATTTGGGCGAATCGTGATATTTTGGGATGATTCCCCAATATTCTCAATATTATTTTCCATTCCTCCTTGAGGTTGATCGGACCTTGAGAGATCATTATCAACTTTATCATTTTTATTATTTGGTCGACGGGAATTTCCATCCGACGACCCATTCATATTCTGACTCTGCGCGGCAAATATTTTCATTATTAGATCTAATTTCAAATTTAAATTCCCGATGTCCTTTGAAAAACTTCGACTTTATCATTTAAATCCCGAATTTCATTTCCAAAAACTTTGACTCTACTTAATCTCAATTGCAAATCCTCTAAACTACTAATTATTTCGATTGGAACTGATTCCCATTCATCAGATTCGACTGTTATTGCTTGGTGTGAATGAGGTGGAAAGGAGTATTTTGATGACATATTGTTCCGTTAAAATATGTTACGAATAGCCAAACAAATTATTTCAATTTGAACGGAAATTTAGAAACACTTCATCAGAAATGCATAAATAAATAAATAGACAAATTACAAAATAAACAAACAAAATTGACACTATAAAGTTTGGGGGACAAATGGATAATTGAATATTCAAAATTCCATTTCATTACATTCAGACAGTAGTCTTGACAACAGACGGATAAGACTACAGCTGATTAAATTATCGATTGAATTTCGCACAGCAAACATGACAACAGACGGACAAGTTTACTGTCCGATTGAAATACAATTTAAATTTCGGTTACTAAGCCTGAAAACAGACATACAAGATTACGGTCGATAGAACTGTATGGAATTGTCGACAAACACAATAAATCTCAAAATTTTCAAAGTTCCGATTCTCTATCCACAGAAGATAAGAGCTAGAGAAAAGCGTAAAAGGTACACGAAAGAAAAGGATAATTATCCTATTGAATTCCAAAGTCGAGGCTTTGTCTTCACAAATGTAAATAACTATGATCGATAGGATTATAGAACCATACGAAGTATCGATTTATTCTCTCTATATTACATTATTAGAATTCACAAGATATAATTTCTTTTTGAGTATTCCTTAATAATATATGAAAATTTCCAACGGGCCCCACGTTGGGCGCCCATTGAGACAGGCCTTATATTTTGTAATGAATATTCGACTAAATAAATAATCAAAAACACTAATTTGACTAAGGGCCGAAGGCCTACACCTGGCGCGGCGTGGGTCAAGGGCTGCCAGGGCTCAAGAAATCCACTTTATTATAATTCAATACGACAAAATAATTAGTTAACTGGGCGCCAGTTAGTTTATCGACAACTAACAACGTTTCCCCGACTCATCTCGGGGAGTGGAAGTTGGAAGACCCAAAATAGCAGACGTTGACAGAGAGAGAGAAAGAATTATAGGCGAGAACACTTTTAATTAATAATTACTCACTTATTATGTCGACAATTCACTCGATTTATTTCCTAGAAGATTCTAAACGTTCTCGGGTATCGACTCTTACCATACAATATCAAATTAAATGAATAATATACAATATAGAATATAAGAGACAACTATACAGTCTTGGGGCCGGGCGAAGAGTGTCGTGCCATGAAACTTGTTGCTCATCGCTCACGCTGTCGAATATAAATCAATAATTTAGCGATTGCGCCTCAGATGATGTCTGAATTTGAATATGGCGACGGTGATTTGAATTTGCAATTCTCGGTGAATAGATAGAATAGATGGAAATATTTTGTTTAAATCAATGGATTAATAATCGACAATTAGCTTATAATTATTTTCCCTGATATGAAGCAGCTTACGAAATCCCCGAGAACGAGGGAAAATTGTCTCGACGAGAAGGGAAACACAATATCTCCTCTCACAACTTAACAGCACCGAGCACCACTCAAGCTAGACGAGAGCCCGCACCCTAGAAAATTGACCACTGAGGATGGATGCTAGAATTGGCGCCAGTTGCCTTCCTTCCTTACCGACCGTATAACTTAGTTCATAAGAGAGTCCCTGTGCCGTTGCTCACGTTTATGATACATGTTTAATCCTGTTGCCACGTGTGTGCTGACCAGGGTCAGAGAAAGACTTCTTCAAAAAAATACGTTCTTTAATAAACGAATATTAATCTTTAATCACGTTCACCTATCCTATAATCCTTCAGGTTATGGGCCCAGCACGCTTCCGCTGCGCTTACTAAAATCAATTGACAAAAAGATAACCTGAAGCCAAAAAGAATAACCGACGCCAAGGCGAGAGTATAAACCGTTGAGTTTTAAAGAAGTTCAGCTGTTAGTGAAAAGTATGATAAAAGAGAGAGTTAATTAATTGATTAATTAATTAATAATGGCAGATTATATCCAACAACAGAATCAGAATGGTGAGTACTGAATTTGATTAACTAAGTGAAAAACGGCGGGCGGTGTGCTTCGGTGGGTAGAACGTAGTTGCAATATGGCGGGTGAAAATATATTGTCCATGATGCCGGATTGAAATTGGAAATTTATCTGAGAAAAATAGAAGAAAAATAAATTCAATTGAACGGAAAAATATTTTCTAAAGTGTAAAAATAATTTATCAAGTGGTAAATCTAAATAAAATCAGTGAGAAAAGTATTTTAAGAAAGGAAATAAAAAGAGCGTCTGGTCAATTATTTTCGGTCAGAAAGGCGGGTAGTAGTTTACTGGGAACACGCAACACGTGATAGCGCGCGCAACATGGGAGTAGATTAGAGAGAGAAGACTGCAGTCGTACAATGCTTAAGCAGGCGAGATAGACAAAGAAAAGAAATATGTGAAAAAGAAACTCTCTCGACTGTCTCTGTGCGCATGTGACTCACTGACGCGACGAGTAAAATAAATGGAAATAACTTTGACAAATACTAGTGCACAATTTTGAATTTGTCAAAATATATGGATCCATCCAATTAAGGTGATAATTAATAAAATGACGAGAGTAATGAAGAATGGCAAGGGTATTTAATTAATAACAATAAAAGAAAAATTCTAGATAAAAGAATATTCGAATATTAAATATTAAAAATTTACAGCTGACATACTTGGAGAAGTATGGGAGACATTCAGACAAACCTTCGAACTGAATGAGAGATATTCTGGTAAAATTATTATTATATCAGTAATTGATGAAGAGGTATACATTCAGCCAGAAACAGGACGTGGTTATAAATCTGATAAGATAATCAAGAATAAATAATAAGGCGAGGAATGAGATTAAAATGCATATAATACAGAATGCACGTATGCATATAGGCTCGCATATATCACACTAAAAAGTGCACTGAATTCATCATTAAAAATAATACTGGTTTGAAAATAATTGCAATTATATCAACTCTGGACAGTCATTCAGTGAATGAATACTTGTGTTCAGATCTCTGAAGTGTACACTCATTCTAAGTTCAGCCATACTTGTTGTTCGGTCAACTGAGCTTGGAGTATTGTAACTGCCATACTAGATAGTGGAAATAATTAAGTGAATATTTCTCTTGATACAGCTAAGAGTCTTAGCCTAAGAGAATGTTGTCCGAGGAGCAGTGGGACTGTCTCGTGGAATGGGATGTAGCCATGGTGGCTGCAGGAGTTCCACTAGTGATGCCAGGGACTTGTCCAGTGGACAGAGAATCAACAGTTGTTATTCATAGGGATGGGGTAGTAGGTGAGATGAGCGGCGAGACTAGTAATAAAGAGGTGACGGCCATAAGTGCTGGAGGTGAGAATGGCGAGAAAAAGAAAGATGAAATTGTAGTTGACTCTGTCAAACCAAGTAATACAAAACCCCAAATATTAGCAAACAAGTCTAGTAATATCAAGATCAAATTGATGAATCCCAATTCGATTGAGAAAACACCTGAACCTCCGAAGAATGGGAATATTTCAAATATCACAGTTGAGGCGAGATTAAATCAGTTACTCAGTGCTATGGAAAAGGTGTGGCAGTCCAACGCTGCATCAACAAAAGCAATTTGTGGTGTTCTAGTTTCTGATAGAGAAGAAGCTAAGAAAGAGAGGGAACATTTTCAAGATATTTTAATTCAGTTACAAGAGAAACAGAAGAGTCAGATCTCTGAAATGACAGGTGTTGTGAAGGCATTAAGCAGAGACACTCGTTCTGATAATACTGAGGTAAAAACTAAAGAATATGGTGATGAAGGGGGAGTGGTGTCAGGAGTAGAGGAAGAATGGGAAAAGAAAATAAATTCAATAATCAGAAAACAAATTAGTCACTTAAATCTGAGCAATGCGAGCCAAAATAGTAGTGGTAGTCAAATTGGTCAGTTGGCAAACGAAGTGACAAATAAATTGCAGTTTGAGGTTATTGGTAAAGGGAGTAACATCAAGAGGGATTACAAATTAGATTCAAAAATGAAGTATGAACACTTCTACGATTATTTTTCTTTAGAAATAAGATCAAACAAATTATTGAGGAGAAAATTCAAGTTAATTTGAGTGAGGAAATTCCAGAAGATCAAAAACATAAAGTTAGAGAAATTCTTATTAACCATCTTGACAGGAGTTACCATTCTAAAGTCGTTAAATTGAAAGATCCAAAAGAAATACTAAAGAAACTTAGAGAGCTTAAATTGTATGAGATCAATGTGACATCACATTCAGTTAGAAAAGAAATATACAATATGAAATATATTCCTGGAAAAATTACCGCTACTGATTTTTGCGACAAATTTGATGACACAATTGCTCAATATGGGAACTCTCGTGATACCACTCCTCTGTCTGATGCTGAGAAGAGAGATGCTTTCTATAATGCTGTGGAGGTTTCTGTACCTATTGTTCAGCTTATGGAGTCTGTAACTAGAAGATCTAAAGGTGTCATTCCAAATCTAGAAGAGTTAAAAAAGCATGTAATGCATGAGGAAGCTACTAAGAAGGCTAACTCTGGTGACGTTGAAATAAAAACAGCAAATTTTAGAAAGTTTAAAGATGTGAGGTGCTATGGTTGCCAGGGGTACGGGCACAAGGGTGTTAACTGTCCTAACAAGGGGAAAGGCTTTCTGTGCTACAAGTGTAGCCAGTGTGGTCCACTGTACCCTGGAAATGCTGGAGGCAGTGGCAATGGTTGTGCAGGACACCCAAACGATTAACAAAGGTACGACTCAAATTCAAACAACTATTCTAGAGGTTCAGGTCGTGGTGGTAATTTCAGAGGCGTGAAACGTAAGACAAACGTTGAGGTCTATGGTAGAAATAAAAGAGGGAAATTTGATAAGACTACGTTTACCTATAATAAAAATACTAGAGGCGGGAACAAACCAAATCCCTACAAGCAAAACTATAACGAAAAATATACAGACAACAATAACTCAAACAAAGGTAAGCAAATTGTCAAATGTAGAAACGTTTTTCGCAAATACTGAACAGTCAGATTGAAATAAGTTCTTGACAGAATTCTTGGCAGATTCAGGCGCGACTGAGCATCTAATTTGAAAATCATATTTAAAACATTCGATGAAACTGATTGTGGAGTGATTAGGTGCGCAAACAAAAACAAGTCAGCGGACTTGAGAACGGAGAGAGTGGGTAAAATTGAGGTTGAGTTGGCGAGTGGTAAAGTGTTAGAAATCGATAGTCATTTTGCAGAAGCTTTCAAGTCAAATTTGTTATCATTGAGGAAATTTGCGGATATCGGACTAGCAATTTACATAGACGAACAAAATATAGATAAATTTGATCCTATACCAAATGAATTGTTTATTTCTGGAGTCTACAAACGACCATACTGGATAGTAGATTTGGAAATTAGTAAATTCAACCCAAATAGCGAAAGTCCCTCCATATATACCAACAGGCGAGTAGTAGCTAATATTGCAGATGTCACTGATGGTGAAAATGAGACGAGAAGATATCTTACTCGTAGTGTCACTGCCAATTTACACAATGAAACAAAAGAGAAGAATCTTCATATAGAAAAGGAAAATGAGGAAGAGATTAGGGTTGATAAAAAATGCAATGAAACAAGTGATAATGAATCAAAGAGTGAAGAAAAGATTAGTAAAGAAAAGGTTTTCCATTTGATGAAACAGTAGATGAGGTTTCACCATTTCCCATGGGAATGGAAAAAGATATGAAAAACAAAAATGTAATATTGTGGCATGTAGATTTGGCTATGCTGAACGAGTTATCTCAGGGCATTACAAAAGAAATTTTCCAATAACAAAGAACTAAATGCAGTAGTCTTTGATAATGAATCACTTCAGGGGTTAGGCCACTCTAGAGGCCGAAAAAATAGTTTTTTTTGTGATTTTTTTTCAGCAAAACTATAAAATGAATCGAGATTACAAGAAAAGGTATTTATTATACATATCATTGACTGTATACAATAATTTTTTTAGAGCGATTAATTTCAAAATGGCGGCTGTGCAGCGTCTTTTCGATGAAGTCTCTGTTTTTGGAGGGTCCACGGCCGGACAAACAGCTCCTGTAAATTTTAAATTATGATAAGTCACTGAAGTTTTTTTGATTATACATAAGAATGGCTAGAGAAGTACGTAGGATTTTTTTGATATATTGATTTTGGCCAAATGGCGCACATCTATAATAAAGTAAAAGGGACGAAATTAAAAAAAAAATCGTCAGAAAATTGTTAATAACAAATGAACTATGCAATATAAAAAAAAATCCTACGTACTTCTTTAAACAATATATTTTTAAAGATATAGTCAAAATTTCAAGTGAATCGAGTGAGAATTGTTTAAGTTATGTGTCCGGTCAACTTGAAAAATGCAGTTTTGAGATGAACGCGTTTAAAGTTTTAATTAGTAGAAAATCATGAATAATTTTGCAATACCTTTAATCTGCGATGCCTGCACCATACAATTGGCCTTCCAGATTAGTGTCCTGCTCTTCCATTTCCTTTCTATGTGATCTTAAAGCGATCCTCGATTCTTTTACAGCTTCAGCCAGCGATCTCTCTGTAAGCTTTATGCGCTGTTTGGTGTCTCCAGGCACCTTTCGTAACTGTTCGGGCCGATTTTGAAGTCTATTACTTCCAATAGGTGCAAAATTGATGAAAACCCGTCATTGTACACGCAAACCGTAATATCTTTAGCTATATCCAACACAGTTTTACCACTAGAAATGGATTTTGGGGCCAATGCCCACACAGTCGACTTGAAGCTTTCATTATTGTTTTGTGTATAACCGCCGATGCATCGAATAAGAAGATCGTCACTGGTCAGTTCTTCGTAGATTGGTTTGAGACAACCCATGCGTTTTTGCACGTAATCTATACACTCTTTCTTGAGTACTGTGAAATTATCATATGGCTTAGCATCTGTAATGCCTTTAAAAGTCTTGAAATCACCGTCACCAATATAGTGGGTGTATTTGACCTGGTGCAAAGTTTCAGAGCGCCGAAACATCTCAACAACTGCATCGACTTCCATTTTTCCTGCTGATTCGACGTGATTCACGGCGCATTCATCGGCGTGATTTTCTGCCCATTCCTCACATTCTGCAGTATCTTCTTTTTGAGTCCAATACTCACACGCTTTACAGTATTTTGATTTCACTATGTAATCTACGATTTTTCCACAGTTATAGCCAATAAGAGTCACTATGCCATACAAGGAAGTAAATCCACGTTTTCTCGACGAACTATCGCCTAATACTATAATTCCATCTTCTCCTTCTTCAACAGAAATAGGTTTCTCTTCTTTTGCAGCTCTCATCATACTGTTCATGCACACTAGATTAGTTGCAATAGATATTCTGCTGACAATCTTATCGTAGAATGAGTGAAAAATAGGCCAAGGTAATTCCATGAATGCACAAAATTTTGTTATTCCGTGCAACCCGATTCTAAGCAATCGCATGGCAATTACAATTCTACGGTTGATTTCATAGCCTTTCTCAACAAATGGACAACTCGGTATCGCAGTCTTTACACAATTCTCACAGGACACTTCACTTGCGATTTCCATTCCTTGCAAACGACAACGTTTGAAATAGCAGAAAAAACTGCAATAAAGTTTATCATACGATAACCAAAAGCTGGATTTACTTCAATATCATACAGATCATTCGATTGCTTCAATTTTTTTGCGGATGTGCTGACATTCAAGTCATCTGGTGCCTCCAACTCATGGCAATTCAACGGTCTTCTACGAGCTATTTTCGGTCTCTTGCTGTTGCCAGGTGACGTCTTTACTCCTTTTCTACCACTATACACTACTTCGTCACTCATTATAAAAATAAATCAATAACTACTCAGGAAAAAAAAAGTTTGCAAGAGTATTGAGAAAAACAAGTGTTCATCGAATAGCGTCCTTTTCAAATGCTTGGCTGTGCCTAATTGACTGAAACAGACGCTTGTCAACTATTTGGGAGACGAAACTGAACAGAATGAAACTCTAGTCTAGTCAGGTAACAATTGCCTTCAATAACATCTGCCGTATATCTGATCTAGTCCCCCAAAGTACATCTAGTATCCCCCCGTCTCTATGCTATCCAGTATCCCCCCGTAGCACTCACAAAAGGAGCTCGCTGCGGACCGGGCGGCCTTGTACTAAAATTCGAAAATCGAGTACTTAGAAATTTTTCCCGGCCATAATCTTTTGGGATCTCATTTTTGAGGTCCTAAGGGACCATTTAAAAGAATTTTAAAAAATCGATTTTTTGAAAAATCTAGAGTGGCCTAACCCCTTAAGGATTGCGAGGTGTGTTTAATTTCTAAATTCAATAAATTATCGTTTCCATCGGTGCGTAGGCGAGCAACAGCACCTTCGCGAATAATTCATTCTGACGTCATGGGACCGATTTCTCGAAGTTCTCATCCTAAGGGATATAGATTCATCTCTATGTTTATTGATAATTATTCCAGATTTGCTATGGCTTATCCAATGAAAGCGAAAAGTGGAACGGGATATTGTCTGGGAATGTTTGTTAGGAGTGCTCGTAAGTTATTAGGTTATGATTAAGGCCGGAGACTTCATTTACGAAAACGGCTATTATCAGGAGTTGGCTCCAAATAGGTGATTGAAGTGAGCGACAAGTAGGGTTGGGAAGAAATTGAAACATTGATGTTGGAATTTGCCATAATTCATTGATTGGAGGGTTATTTTGTTGACAGAGTGAGGAAAAGCGTTTGAACGTGAATTGGGTGTTTTGAAGAGGGTCAATGGGAGATCTCGGCGATTTCTTAAGGGTAACTTACCAGGGGAGCTATCTGGTTCTTTCAAAAGGGGATTAATGGAGGCCATGGTCGAGGGGAGATATTGGGGGTCAGTTCCCAGGAGAGCCCTCAGGGTCTTTTAAGGGAGGGGGGGGGTCAATGGTGGGTATGGACGAGGGGGGATCTGGGGAGGTTTTTGGGGAGTATCTTTATAGTGGAGCTTTCGAGGTATTTTTAAGGGGGAAGGAGAGGGGGGGTATGGTCAAGGGGAGATCGTGGAGGTTCTTTGGGGATAACTCGGCAGGGCAGTTCTTCGGGTCTTTAGAGGGGGTGGGGTGGGGGGGGGTCATTGGAGGGTATGGTCAAGGAGAGATCTTGGGGGTTTCTTGGGGATAACTTCCCAGGGCATCTCTCAGGATCTTGCTAGGGGGAGTGGGGGTCAGTGGTGGGTACGGTAAGGGGAGATGTCGAGGGTCACTCTCCAGGGCAGCTCTCCGGGTCATTTCAGGGGGTGGCGAGTCAATGGNGGTGTTTTGAAGAGGGTAAATGGGAGATCTCGGCAATTTCTTAAGGGTAACTTACCAGGGGAGCTATTGGGTTCTTTCAAATAGTATATTTCTAACCTAGGGAGGGAAAATAAAGGACCCTCAGCCGCGTGCTTACCAACCTCGCCTTCGGCTCGGCTGGTAATTGCACTGGCCGCTGAGGGTCCTTTATTTTACTTCCCGTGGTTAGAACGCGATTTTCCGTCTCGGCGTAGGAGCAACGTCAGAGTTCCCTCCCGGTAGCTTAGTCGGTAAGAGTGCCCGGCGCNAATGGGGATAAGGACAAGAGGAGGTCTCAGGGTTTTATTGAGGGTAACTCTCCAGGACAGCTCTAGGGCAGCTCCCAGAATCTTTCTCGGGAGGAGAGTCAATGGGGGATATGGTCAAGAAGAACTTTCAGGGCCTTTCGAGGGGATATTGATGAAAGGTATACTCGAGGGGAGATCTCGGAAGTTTTTTGGGGTTNAGCAACGTCAGAGTTCCCTCCCGGTAGCTTAGTCGGTAAGAGTGCCCGGCGCGTATCTGGGAGACCCGGGTTCGATTCCCGGCTGGGTGAAGCGGAAATTTTTTCTCTCTAAATTCTAATTCTC
>NW_021680449.1:406225-406990 GCF_001412515.2 Diachasma alloeum | reverse complement strand
GTTTTTTTTTTCGCGGAGAAACACCAATTCATGTTGACATAAATACGTAAATACGCTGTAAGGNAGTCTTTCTGGAGTGGATTAATGAAGATCGTCAAGGGCAGATCTCGGGTGATTTTGAAGATCACTTTTGGGGATAGCTCTCTGGATCTTTCTAGGATTTGCCAAGGAGTGTATGACGAAGGGGACATCCCGAGGGGTTCTTTGAAGTTACTTCCAGGGGTCAATAGGGGTGTGGTCAAGAGATCTCGAAAGTAAGGTTGGAACGAAATTCCGGAGAAATCTGGGGAACATTTCTCAAAGTAGGTTTGAGGGGATAACTAGGGGGATTTTTCTAGGGGGATCACCGAGATTTTCACGGAACATTTTTCAGAGGAGTTTCTAGGGTATTTTCAGAGGAAATGGCTAAGAGGAGATTCTTGGGGTTCTTAGACGATATTTCACATTTGAAACATACAATCGAAAGATTGATTAGAAAAGTAATTCGGGATTGTGACCCAAGTTCTTCATCAACCCATGGACTGCAAATNGATTTTCACGGAACATTTTTCAGAGGAGTTTCTAGGGTATTTTCAGAGGAAATGGCTAAGAGGAGATTCTTGGGGTTCTTAGACGATATTTCATATTCAAAGCATACAATCGAAAGATTGATTAGAAAAGTAATTCGGGATTGTGACCCAAGTTCTTCATCAACCCATGGACTGCAAATATTTTTTTTTTTGTAAATATCTCAAAAAAATCCCGAGATCTCACCTTGACCATGCC
>NW_021680449.1:405810-406056 GCF_001412515.2 Diachasma alloeum | reverse complement strand
TTTTGTAAATATCTCACAAAAATCCCGAGATCTCCCCTTGACCATGCCCCTCATTAACATGCCCGCCCCTCGGAAAACCCTGAGAGCTTCTCTGTAAATATACTCCCAAAAAATCCGTGAGATCTCCCCTTGACCATACCTCCCATTAATCCCCCCATTAATACCTCCCATTAACCCCCCCCCCCCTAGAAAAACCCTGAGAACTCCCTTGGAAAGATACCCCCAGAAAACCCCCGAGATCCCACT
>NW_021680449.1:401473-405508 GCF_001412515.2 Diachasma alloeum | reverse complement strand
AAATACCCCGAGAGCTCCACTATAGAGGTACCCCCCAAAAACCTCCCGAGATCTCCCCTCGTTCAAACCCTCTATTGACCCCCCCCCTCCCTTAAAAGACCCTGAGGGCTGTCCTGGGAACTGACCCCCAAGATCTCCCCTCGACCATGGCCTCCATTAATCCTCTTTTGAAAGAACCCGATAGCTCTCTTGGTAAATTAACCCTAAGAAATCACCGAGATCTCCCATTGACCCTCTTCAAAACACCCCATTGACGTTCAAACGCTTTTCCTCACTCCATCAACAAAATAACCCTCCAATCAATGAATTATGACAAATTCCAACATCAATGTTTCAATTTCTTCCCAACCCTACTTGTCGCTCACTTCAATCACCTATTTGGAGCCAACTTCTGATAATAGCCGTTTTCGTAAATGAAGTCTCCGGCCGCAGTTATGATGCTAAGGTGTGTTATTTGAGGTCAGATCAGGGTACAGAATTTACTGGAGGGTGTACAGTTGAAGTACTGGAAGGATTAGGTGCAGAATTACAATTAGCTAGTCCTGATACACCTGAGCTTAATGGAGTCTCTGAGACATTCAATCAGACTATTCAAAGAAAAGTGGGATGTCATTTGTTTTATTCGGGTTTGCCATTGAATATGTGGGACTTGGCTTTGTCAGCTTCAGTCTACGCGTAGAATCGGACCCCACGTAAGTCTAACGACATGATTACTCCTTTAGAACGATTTGCATCTCATCATAGCTTTGATATAAATCAAATTAAAAGATTCTCGCGTCTTAGCTATGTTAGAATAGCAAGGAATACAGGTCCGAAGTTTGGACCATTAGGTGCGAGATTGATTTTGGTCGGGTATACTCCAACAGTTTATCAATTCTTAAAACCTGAATTAGGAAAATATTATGAGAGTAGAGATGTTAAATTCAACAAGAAAAGTGTACAGAGATAAGTACAAAGGGAATAGCGGTAAATGTGCAGATTAGTTACCTCACCCTTAAATTCTCTGCCAAACAACTGACGTGTTGGTTGGCCATTCCTGAGTGAATATTCGTTAAGTTTAAGAGTCGGAAAACACCTGAGATAAATTTATCTCATAAAAACATTTGATTTCGGGAGAACAATAGGAGCTATGGTCTGACTGCGGGAAGTTGTTTACATTCCAAGCCACTCTGCTTGCGAATGTATAAGCACGATGTCAACACGTGCAGCCCAGTCAGTAGACCGTAAGTAGACATTATCCACCATAGTTACACCCCAGCAGAGTCCTTTTGTTGCTCTCTCGCTGTAATATTAATTTATTAATTTAATTTTGCTGCATGGAGGGCAGCGGGGGATTTAAGTTTTGTTACAGTAGGGGCTACGGGGGGACGCAGATATTCATCTCTTTATGTCGTCCGTTGTCTTAAGTGTGCCCACATGTGTTGTCCATGGGGTCAGTCACCGCCACGTCCACGGCGTTGGCCCCGGGTAACGCAAAGAGCGGTGAGGTAAGTAACTCATTCCATCATAAAATTGACAATTCCCAGACCTTTCCGACGAGTGAAAATGGGATTAATATACACTGTCGAGGGTGGTAAATCATCCGTCTAAGTTTGGTATAGATTGGAGGTGAGGGTGCTAATATGCACATTTACCATGGCACAAGTTGAAGATGAAGTTTAACACGCGTTGTTATCCAGCATAAATACCGATCCAATAAATTACCGAGAAACAATGAAGAGTAAAACTAAGAAGCTCTGGGTAAATGCAGTTGAGGAAGAGTTAAACTCTTTAGATAAAAATCATGTTTGGAAATTAGTTGAAAATCTTATAAGATGAGTAACGGGAAAAGACTAAACATAATTGATTCAAAGTGGGTTTTCAAGTGCACACATGAGGCTAATGGAAATGTAAGATTCAAGGCGCGTTTAGTAAACCGAGGTTTCAAGGACAAGAATGTCTATGAGTTGAGAGAAACTTATGCTCCAGTGTCAATATTATCTCTTGTACGAGCAGTAATAGCAATAATTAATAAATATAATCTCGAGGTGTATCAACTTGCCGTGAAAATTGGGTTTCTCAATGGTGTGACAGATGAGGAAATTTTCATGGAAATTCCTGAGGGTACAAGTCACACTGATGAAGAAAGACGAGACAATGTATGTAAGCTAGAACGAGGTCTTTATGGACTTCGCATAAGCCCAACAAGATGGAATATGAAATTCCCAGAAGTCGCGTTACGTATGGCATTACAGAATTCCGATTTAGAGCCATGACTATTCACTTGGAGAGACGAGAATAAATTCCTGATTCTATTGCTATATATTGACGATATTTTATTAGCTAGTAATGATCATGATATATTAGCTGAGGTCAAAAATAATTTAAGTAGCGAATTTGAAATGACAATTCTGGGAGAACCCAAGGAATTTTTGAGCACACGAAAAGAAAAACAGAAAAAGCTGTAACGCTGAGGTATAAGTGGAAAAAGCAATTGTGGAATAAGCCAGAGATAAAGCACAGAGGTAAACACAGAGATAAGTTAAACACACGCAGTCAGCTCAGCTCTTCCGGAGAACGCAGCCAGGATCTCAGCTGGCGCTTGAAGGCCAAGGACGTGGGTAGCTCCCGAATGTCAGCAGGGATGCTATTCCACAGCTCCGAGCCACCCACAGCCAGGGAGGCTCTGTACATATCAGTTTGGAAATTTGGTATCACAAGAGCCTGCTGTGCTAGGTGAGTCGACGAGGTCTGCTGGAGGTATATGCAGCAAAGAGTTCAGCAAGGTAATCAGGATCGTGCTGAACACCTGGTACATGATAGTAGCAATGATAGAATCTCTGTATCCCGAGATGGAGAGCCACCCAAGACTACGTCTAGCAGCAGATATTGAGGCATCACGAGTCAGGCCAGTAACAAAGCGAACCGCTCTATTTATGAGACGCTGAAGCTGGAGATCAAGTACTGAGCCTACACCTTGGAGGACAGCCAGGCAATAGAAAATGTGAGGAAAGATGAGGGCATTGACAAGTAATTTCCGGAGAGGTTCATCAGTATAACTCCGCAAGCAGTACAACTGATAGAACGCAGAGTTAATCCTGGAGGTGACGAGTTGAACATGATCTCTGAAGGTTAGTTTACTGTCAATGATAACCCCCAAATTCCTCACACTGCCAATCAGCTCGATGGTTGCACCCTCACAACCCAGACTAGGCAATACAGCTATATCCACAGCATTGACAAAACGTCTGGCTCCCAGGATCATGGCTTTGGTCTTACTGACATTGAGCTGAAGACGATTCGCGGTAGCCCACTCCTGGATCCTAGAGATATCAGCATTCAGTCGCCGAATGCCCAAGGAGAGCTCAGATGGATCACATTCAAGATATATCTGGAGGTCATCGGCATATAGAAGATGCCGAGCTTCAATGACCGCACGGCTGATGTCGTTGATGAAAAGCGAGAAGAGTAGAGGGCCAAGGATGGATCCTTGAGGTACCCCTGCATTGGTTTCAACAAAAGAAGAAAGCCCATGTTCACCTTTCACCGCTTGGGAACGACCTGTCAAGTAAGACCGGAACCAGGCAACAGCACCAGGTGAAAGGCCTAGCCTGGTGAGTTTGGCAAGTAACAGGGAATGAGAGACTGTGTCAAAGGCTTTGGAGAAGTCGAAGAGGACCAAAATGGTAACTTTTCGATCATCAAAGTCCCTCCTGACGTCATTGACAAGCCTCAGTAATGCTGTTTGAGTGCTGTGGCCCGGCCGAAATCCACACTGTCGAGGGTCAAGCAAACTGCGCTCCTGAAGAAACGAAGAGAGTTGATTAAACACCAGCCTCTCCAGGACCTTCGCCAAGAAGGGCAGTAGCGCAATAGGACGATAGTCACTGGGATGTTTGGGAGAACTGACTTTCTTCACCGGGACAATGATGGCCCTCTTCCAGGCATTAGGAAAAATGCAGCACTCAAGGGACTGGTTCATGATCGACAGAAGGAAGTCAGATAGAACCGGCAGGGTGTTCAAAATCATCTTCCGAGAAATCCCATCAGCACCAA
>NW_021680449.1:395634-401463 GCF_001412515.2 Diachasma alloeum | reverse complement strand
CTCAGTAATGCTGTTTGAGTGCTGTGGCCCGGCCGAAATCCACACTGTCGAGGGTCAAGCAAACTGCGCTCCTGAAGAAACGAAGAGAGTTGATTCAACACCAGCGTCTCCAGGACCTTCGCCAAGAAGGGCAGCAGCGCAATAGGACGATAGTCACTGGGATGTTTGGGAGAACTGACTTCCTTCACCGGGACAATGATGGCCCTCTTCCAGGCATTAGGAAAAATGCAGCACTCAAGGGACTGGTTCATGATCGACAGAAGGAAGTCAGATAGAACCGGCAGGGTGTTCAAAATCATCTTCCGAGAAATCCCATCAGCACCAACAGCATTAGATGAGATTGAAGATATCGCAGCATAGATATTCAGCCAGCTCACGTGGGAGAGAGAAAACTGCTGATCAGGAGCGCCGACGTTGCTAGAAGTAGGAGATAATGTACATGATGAGTGATCTAAGTCAGACTCAGGTTGATCTACCAGCATCACTGTGGAGACTGCTGCGGAGTAGGAGTTCAAGACATCAGCAGCAACAGAGGGACTGGAACTTGAGCCGGGGATAAGAGCAAGATGGCGAAGCTCATTCCAAAGATTCCTGCCAGACAGACCAGATAGCCGCGAGTGATAGTACTTGGTTCGAGCCTGAGCAAGCACAGAGAGATGGAGACGTCTGGCCAGCCGGAACTTAAGGAGCCGTTGGGATGTTCTGCTGCGCTTGAACCGTCGGTACAAGTACTGGACGTGCTGATACGACATCTTCAGGTTGTCATCGAGCCAAGGAGCAATCTTGGTAGAGTTGACAATCATCTGACGTAACGGGGCATGAGCATCCACCAACTCCAAGAAAGTACTCGTGAAGATCTTCACCAACCCATCAGGATCGGGCTGTGGAGGCACTGGAGTGTCCAATAGAGTCCTCCGAAAACTGTCAATGACATCAGCCCTCAGGAGAAGAGATAAACGACGAGTAGAGATAACCGATGCACGAGGCTTAGTGCCACCGATAGCCACAGAGGCGGAGATCAGGTGGTGTCCTGCAGCCATCGGGCAGTCTGAGGTGAACCACCCAGTGGTAAAATCATTTTGATCAATAAGGCAGAGATTAAGCCAGGTAGAAGATGTAAGTGTAGAATGAGTGACACCATGATTCACCAGTTGCAGCGACAGGTGACTCATCAGCGTTCGAACGTAATGGGCATCAGGATTGATATCAGCAAGTTGGTCGGCATTGAAATCCCCCATGATGATTCTGTGACTGTAGCCATCCAGTGCAGTTGACAGGAGCTCAGTGAAATTCACTGGAATATTGAATGGAGCATGAGGGGGGCGATAGATGGCAGCAACGAAGACTGGCGACGAAACCACCGGCTGAATCTCGCAGAAGAGATATTCAACATGTCCAGGCTTCCCAGTCCAGATGGTGGTTGAGGCAGAGATTATAGTGGCCTTGACAGTATCATGAAAATAGATGGCAACACCCCCGCCATGCACATTTCGATCACATCTTAATAAATGAGCAATATTGAGAACTGAGCTGGGTATGGCAGCGGATAGCCAGGTTTCACTGACTACAATAACATGATAGACTTTAGATTGCGAACTAAGAAAACTTTTAATGGTATCAAGTCGACAGCGGAGAGAGTTAACAATCAGACAGCAAGCATTGAGTTCATTAATAGTGTCAGATGGAGAGGTATCCTGGGGCATAGCCGGTTGAGAGTCCAATCGGTGTATAGAGGAAGCAGCAGGAGCCAGAGATCAGGGAGCAGGGGCAGCGTGAAGCCCTGCAATTCTGTAGACATCGGCGTGAGAGTTGATGGAGTACACTAAGTCGCCTTCTTTGAATTTAGCATAAACAGCATCATTCCTGGTCCAGATGAATCTGAAGCCACATTGTTTAAGGACCGACCTGGCGTTACCTAATAATCTGTACGTCTTGGTGGAGACCAATTCATTGATGTTGATATGAAAATCCCCACCATTTTGGCTGCGAGGCGTAGAAGCCAGGGATAAGCTAGTGCTGTCAACGTCAGAGAACATTACCTTGCCTATGTTTTTCTTAGCGGTAATGATTGCAAGCAGCAGTTCAGGGGATGCAAGTTTCAGCCCAATCGATACGCGTGAGCGAGACACACCACTCAGTTGTTGAGCATCAGCATTGGTGATGACAGCAGGGTCAGTATGACCATGAGATTTCCTCATGAATCGAGCACTGGAGACATCCGAAGGATCCAGATCTCGTTTTAGCACTTTTAAAACAGCTAGGGCCAGTGGCAGGGGCTCAGTGAGACCATCACTTTCAGGAAATCCTGAGATGATGAGCTCAGTGGAAGTCTGCTGATGTCCGGCGATCCGCTGAAGACTGATGGAGCTGGAATTAACAGCAGCGACGACACGTTGCAATGTAGCAGCATCAGTTGAGGACAGAGATGGAGGAGAATACTGGGAGTCACAGCACCAGAGCGAGATGAATTAGATCCAGTACAGCTAGCAGAAGTAAGGCGAGTGCGCATACCAGGAAGAGGTGAAGAGATCCCCTTAGTAGAATAACAAGGCTGACACATCCTGATTTTAGCCCCATTTTCATTCGAGACTAATTGCGTCTTCATGCATACTGGGTGGAAGTGCATGTCACGGACTCGGTAATGCACCATTTTCCCACTGGCCACGCGTTCACACTTCCCACAGTGATTCTTCTCGATGTCAGCCATTTTGTCGGCCGTAAAAATGGCGAGTAATGGCAAATTAAAACGGGTAAATGACCAACAGCGATGGTGTAGCTCCAGTCGATGTCGTAGCCACAGTCGATAAGGTAGGATGAGCAAGCTGCCGGTAGGATTGCAGTCTGCTACTCCAAGCCAATTAGAACAGAGTCTACTCACCAGGGGGCACTTAACGACGCAAAGAATCAGCAAAAATGACAGGTGAAGCGAGAAAGATAGCAGCAATCTGAGAGTGAGACGGGTAGAGCTGGAGAAGAGGTTATGGTAGTAGCGGCACACTTCAAGTCCAGATACGATGCAGAAAAGCAACCAAGCAAGAGAAAGGGTGATTTCTCACTCGCTGGTTGCAACAAGGCGCGTGCAACAGATCTGCAAGAAAAGCCGCCCGTGGGCGAAAATAGTGCAGAAAGCAAGAATTTCGAGGAGAGCGTGCAAACAGCGTGTGTAATACTTACAGCGCCACCTTGAAGGTGTCTGAGAAGAATTGACCGCCCTGGTCAGATGTAATTCTCAGGGGGATGCCGAAGCGCGCGATCCATTGATAAAGAATCGCGTTGACTACTGTTGGCATCCTCGAGTCGATCAGTGGAACTGCTTCTGGGTATCGCGTAAATCTGTCGACGATGGTCAAGCACCAGCTGTGTCCTTTTGAGGCAGGAAGAGAGACTAAATCGACGTGTATGTGGTCGAATCGTCGTGATGGCGTCTCGATGTTAGCTATTGGTGTGACCGTGTGTCGCGTTATCTTGTTTTTCTGGCACTCCAGGCAGTGTTTGGTCCATTAGGCACAGTCTTTGTTTATACCAGGCCACACGTAGCGTTGTCACGAGTTTTCGCGTGCCTTTGGGTCCAGGATGAGCCATTGAGTGCAGTGAGCTGCAGACCTGTTGTCTCAGCGGAGCAGGAACGTATGGGCGAACTGTACCTGATGATACATCACAGTACAGTGGTTCGTCCATTCCTGGGAGTTGTAAGCGGTCCAGTCGCAGGTTCACGTTCGGTCGCTGGAGTAATTGTCGGAGTTCTTGATCGTCGCGTTGGGCATCTACCAGCTGCTGAGGTGTGACGGCAGTCGTGATTTCCTCTACTCGTGATAGGGCGTCTGCCACGATGTTGTCTGGGCCCGCGACGTATCTGATGTCCGTGGAAAACTGGGCGATGTAGTCCAGTCTCCTGTATTGCCAGGGTGAAGCTCGTTCCGGTTTCTGTTGGAACGCGTGAGTCAGCGGTTTGTGATCGGTGAAAATTATCACATGTCGTCCTTCGAAGATGTGCCTGAAGTGCAGTACTGCCTCGTAGATTGCTTGCAATTCCCTATCGTAAGCCGCGTGTTTCTGCGAAGTAATTGCAAGTTTCTTGCTGAAGAAGGCTAAGGGCTGCCAGGAACCGTGGTGTTCCTGCTGTAGAACGGAGCCGATCGCGTGATCCGACCCGTCTGTGAAGATAGCCCACTCTGCCTCAATATTTGGATGAGACAACAGAGTGGCTTCTGCTAGCGCCTGCTTGCTGCGCGTGAATGCTTCTTCAAGGGCTGGAGACCAGGCTACTGGTTGTTTTCCCTTGACGTTCGTTCCGTGAGTCGCGGTGTTCAGCGGGGCGAGGATTTCTGCTGCTCCTTTGATGAACTTCCGGTAGAAATTTAGAGTTCCGAGGTATCTGCGTAGCGATTTGACCGTTA
Source organism: Diachasma alloeum (assembly GCF_001412515.2). Classification (NCBI taxonomy): domain Eukaryota; kingdom Metazoa; phylum Arthropoda; class Insecta; order Hymenoptera; family Braconidae; genus Diachasma; species Diachasma alloeum. Next base: position 397,066 of record NW_021680449.1, on the reverse strand, counting down.
TTGGCCTTGTGAACTCCAGGATCGCGTTGACTCGATCCTTGGGGGGTTTAATTCCTTGAGCGTTGATCACGTGTCCGAGGAAAAGTACCTCTGGCTGTCCGAGGACTGATTTGGCGACGTTGATTATCAGCCCGTAGTCCTGGAGTCATTGGAAGAGGATCCTCAGGTGCTCGCGATATTGCTCCGCGTCTTCCGAATGACGCTGAAGTTAGCAGCCGACTTGGCAGCGAAAGTTCAGGGCCGTAGCAAGGATCTGTGGGGCCCCATACCTTAATACGAAAACTGAAAATTGTTCCTATTTAAGTTCTAAATTCCGAAATGATCTGGAACAGCCTCCCCATTCTCCACAATATGATCAACCCCCTTTGTTCAGGCCAAGGGGGTGGTAGGGAGGTAAAAAAATTAAATTTTCGCGTTTATCGGGCGAAAAAAAAATCGACTAATAATACGCAAAACCACCAATAAATATTGATGAAAAAATACTCAGCGCAACTCCCTCAACCCTCAGCAAAATTATCAAGTCTCTCAGACTGGTCCAAGGGGGTGCTAGGGGGTGGAAAAATGAAATTTTCGCGTTTTTCAGGGGGAAAAAAAAATCTCCAACTAATAATAAGCAAAACCACCAACAAACATTGATGAGAAAATATTCAGCGCAACTCCCTCAACCCCCAGAAAAATCATCAAGTCTCTCAGGCTGGTCCAAGGGGGTGCTAGGGGGTAGAAAAATCAAATTTTCGCGTTTTTCGGGGGGAAAAAAAAATCTCTGACTAATAATATGCAAAANGCTGTCCGAGGACTGATTTGGCGACGTTGATTATCAGCCCGTAGTCCTGGAGTCATTGGAAGAGGATCCTCAGGTGCTCGCGATATTGCTCCGCGTCTTCCGAATGACGCTGAAGTTAGCAGCCGACTTGGCAGCGAAAGTTCAGGGCCGTAGCAAGGATCTGTGGGGCCCCATACCTTAATACGAAAACTGAAAATTGTTCCTATTTAAGTTCTAAATTCCGAAATGATCTGGAACAGCCTCCCCATTCTCCACAATATGATCAACCCCCTTTGTTCAGGCCAAGGGGGTGGTAGGGAGATGAAAATCTCAATTTTTGTCTTTTTTTTNTTTCATTATGACGCTGAAGTTAGCAGCCGACTTGGCAGCGAAAGTTCAGGGCCGTAGCAAGGATCTGTGGGGCCCCATACCTTAATACGAAAACTGAAAATTGTTCCTATTTAAGTTCTAAATTCCGAAATGATCTGGAACAGCCTCCCCATTCTCCACAATATGATCAACCCCCTTTGTTCAGGCCAAGGGGGTGGTAGGGTGGTAAAAAAATTAAATTTTCGCGTTTATCGGGCGAAAAAAAAATCGACTAATAATACGCAAAACCACCAATAAATATTGATGAAAAAATACTCAGCGCAACTCCCTCAACCCTCA
>NW_021680449.1:395232-395465 GCF_001412515.2 Diachasma alloeum | reverse complement strand
TCTTCCGATGCTACCAAGATGTCGTCTATGTACGGGAACAAAAATGGTAAATCGCGTGTGACCTCGTCGATCAGACGTTGGAATGTCTGAGCGGCGTTTCTGAGGCCAAATGTCATGTAGGGGAATTCGAAGAGTCCAAATGGNGCTCAACCCTCAGCAAAATTATCAAGTCTCTCAGACAGGTCCAAGGGGGTGCTAGGGGGTGGAAAAATGAAATTTTCGCGTTTTTCAGG
>NW_021680449.1:394104-395222 GCF_001412515.2 Diachasma alloeum | reverse complement strand
AATTTGGTTGAAGGCTTTAACCAAATCTATGGTGGAAAAGATTGTTTTGCCATGAAGGTTGGCAGCAAAATCTTCTAGATAACGAACAGGATACTTATCTGGTATTGTCCTGTCGTCGAGTGCGCGGTAATCACCGCATGGCCTCCATCCGTTGTTGCCCTTAGGAGGTAGGTGGAGCGCGGATGCCCAGGGACTTTCAGATCTCCTTGCGGTTCCGAGCGTCAGCATGCTGGAGAACTCCGCTTGAGCGGTTTTGAGTTTATCCGGTGCTAGGCGAAGAGCTCTGCAGGAGATTGGTGGTCCTGGTGTTGTCCTTATGTGATGAACGGTGGAGTGCTCCGCTTTTCTGANCCGTTTTTCGGGCGAAAAAAAAAATTCCGACTAATAATACCCAAAACCACCAATAAATATTGATGAAAAAATACTCAGCGCAACTCCATCAACCCTCAGCAAAATTATCAAGTCTCTCAGACTGGTCCAATGGGGTGCTAGGGGGTGGAAAAATGAAATTTTCGCGTTTTTCNCGGTTTTGAGTTTATCCGGTGCTAGGCGAAGAGCTCTGCAGGAGATTGGTGGTCCTGGTGTTGTCCTTATGTGATGAACGGTGGAGTGCTCCGCTTTTCTGAGCAATCCTCCTGGTTTTGTTATTGNGGCGGTTGAGGAAGGTGCGCTAAGTATTTTTTCATCACCATTTATTGGTGGTTTTGCATTTTATTCGTCGGAGATTTTTTTCCTCCCGANAACCCTCAGCAAAATTATCAAGTCTCTCAGATTGGTCCAATGGGGTGCTAGGGGGTGGAAAAATGAAATTTTCGCGTTTTTCAGGGGGAAAAAAAAATCTNCGATTGGAGGCCTGTCGCGCTGTCGATGATTGCTCCGTTTCTCAAGTCCGGTAGCAGACTGAAGTGATGCAGGAAGTCAGCACCGATGATGGGCTTACTGAGGTCTGCTTCGATGAATCGCCATGTGAAATCTCTGCGGAGACCGAGATCTGNACATTTTTCTACCCCCTAGCACCCCCTTGGACCAGTCTGAGAGAATTCATGATTTTTCTGAGGGTAGGGGGAGTTGCACTGAGTATTTTTCCATCAACAGTTCTTGGTGGTTTTGCTTATTAT
>NW_021680449.1:393628-394062 GCF_001412515.2 Diachasma alloeum | reverse complement strand
AAAAATCATCAAGTCTCTCAGGCTGGTCCAAGGGGGTGCTAGGGGGTAGAAAAATGAAATTTTCGGGTTTTTCGGGGGGGAAAAAAAATCTCTGACTAATAATATGGAAAACCACCAACAAATGTTAATGAAAAAATACTCAGCGCAACTCATTCAACCCCCAGNTTGGTCGTTTTGCATTTTATTAGTCGGAGATTTGTTGTCCTCCCGAAAAACGCAAAAATTTCATTTTTCCACCCCCTAGCACCCCTTTGGACCAGTCTGAGAGANGCCACTGGTCTCCCTTTTGCTTGGTGGCCGCCTGCAAGGCATAACAGAGACGTCTGAGCCTGTGTACATTAGGTATTGGGTCCCAGTCGTCCTGTCGGTGATAAATAGGCGGCGGGATTGTGATTGAGAGACGACTTCCGCCATTATTGTCTCTCTGTGGCGTT
>NW_021680449.1:391951-393569 GCF_001412515.2 Diachasma alloeum | reverse complement strand
GGTAGGGGGAGTTGCACTGAGTATTTTCCCATCAACAGTTGTTGGTGGTTTTGCTTATTTTGAGTCGGAGATTTTTTTTCCCCCTGTAAACGCGAAAATTTCATTTTTCTACCCCCTAGCACCCCCTTGGACCAGTCTGAGAGACTTGATGATTTTTCTGGGGGTAGGGGGAGTTGCAGTGAGTATTTTCCCATCAACAGTTGTTGGTGGCTTTGCTTATTATGAGTCGGAGATTTTTTTCCCCCCTGAAAAACGCGAAAANAGTTGATACTTTCCTCGAGCTGGAGCGCCGACGGGAGTGGCTGCGCTGACCCTGTGAGCCGTCTCGACGTGTTCGTGAACGAGACCGTGGGTCGCGCGTTTGCATGGCGGCAACGGNGACCGTGGGTCGCGCGTTCGCATGGCGGCAACGGCCGCCGTCAGCTGCTCAATTCGCTCGAGGAGCGCCGTGTTGACTGCGTTGGCTGGCGAGCTGGTGATTGCTGCGACGCTGTTCGGGTTGAATACCTCGTGCACCCTGTCTGCTAGCTTCGCGAGATCATCAATGGAAGCGTTCTCCTGGGTGGCGAGTGTAGCTCGCGTCTGCTCGGGGAGATGAAACAACCTGCGCGTTTTCAGGACCTCGTCGTCAATGCCTGGAACAAGACTTTTTAAATATCTCAGGTGCTTCGACGGAGTTTGATCCCCAATGCTCTCCCTGTCTAGCAATTGGATGATGTTCGCAGTCCTGGATTTTGTGAAACATCTGATTAGTTCGTTTTTTAATGTTTGGTATGGATTTGTTACAGGTCTGGACAATTAAATGTTCGACTTCTGCGGCGTAAGCAGTGTCGATCAGCGGTACCGTTTTGTTGTACTTATCTGACTCGGTGACGTATCCCAGGTCAGCGAACTGTGTCTCCAGCTGCGCGAACCATAGCGCGGGTTTGTCCGCGTCGAAAGGCATTGCGATGAGCTTGGGCCTCATTGTAGCCGTTGCTGTCGTTACAGTGGGAGTTGTCTGGATATCAGCTGCTGTTGTTACCATGTTGATTTTATTTTATTTTATTTCAGAGAGAAATAAAATCGATGAATTTTACTTCACAGCGCGATTAAACTTAAGGAATAAATTTGTGAGAAAAATAAAGGCTGTTGTAGTCTCTATTTGTCACCAACACAACACAACGTCTATGGGTGTTCGGCGATGTGTCGGCGCGAGGTCACAAATATTCACTCGGATATCACTTTTATTCTGTTTGTTTTGGTTCCGCGAGAACAATGGGAAACCAAGGTCTTGACGCTCGGACGGTTGGAATGTTCCAGAAATCTCGAGACGCCGTCGTTTAAAAACCGAAGCGTGGATCACACAAAGAAATTAATTATTTTCAGAAGCGCGCCACTTAACTAGGATGCACTCGCGGGATTCACTGCAGCACTTGAAAAACTGAGTCGCGCGTGTTGTCCGGAAAAACGGATGAGAACGCGTGGACGAGAGAATGAATTTTTCAGTTGCACTGCACGCGCGCGTGACGCGAGGGTTTTCAGTTTTGTCGTTTAAAACGTCGAATTTCCCTAATTGGATCACGTCGGGACGTCGGACGCCCTTTCATTTACCCCCCCCCCCCCCCCCCCCCCCCCC
>NW_021680449.1:365152-391941 GCF_001412515.2 Diachasma alloeum | reverse complement strand
TTTCCCCCCCCCCCCCCTCCGCACCGTATAATCTCACCCTACATGAACTCTTTGCAAAAATCTCCCTCAAAAATAAAAAAAATGTTCTAGATTGTAGAAAATTTTAGAAAACTGGAGGATAAAAGCCACGGTTTCTAAAATTTAGATTTTTTTTTAAAGCTAATCCACTTTTTCTCTGTGTGAAAATTTCAGCCGAAGTTCTTATAAATACTTTTCTAGGGAATAGGACATCTCCATGTTTCAGATGATTCTGAGTCATCTGAGCCTAACTTTTTGAGACAAATTTTTTGTTGTCTTGAATAAATTGGAAGATTGTCCAAATTTGGGCCCAAAGATTGTATAATCACTTCCTGAGATAGTACAAAATCTGCAAGTTTCAGATGAGTTCGACTTATTTTTGTGTAATTTTTGGAAACAATTTTTTTTGGTTTACTCACAGGGAATTGAGAATTTTTTTACGAAACTAAAAAGCGTATTCCCGTTTTTTGGGGGATTAATAAATAGTCATGCTTAGATGATTCTGATTTTTTTTGAGACTATTTTTTGAGTTAATCTGGAATGAATGATTAACACAAAATTGCATTGATTTCGCCAAAAATTGGTCCGGTTTCGTTCCTTGAAAATTTTAATTTTGTAGAGACTTCTCCGATGGTCTTTTCTACTATCAAAAGAGCTTCGAAAAACTCTCGCCATTATCGTCGGAAAAGTCAATTTCTTTGATTTTCGACTTTTTGTCGTCTTTTTTGTTGAAATTCTGGGTGTCAGAAGATATGATAAGACATTTTTTGAGTCTTCAATATGTATTATTGGCGAAAATTTCCCGTTCTTTCGATTAAGCATGGTTTAAAGTTGTTCACAGCATCAGAAATGTCCTGAAATTCCGAAAAGAGTTAAAAATTCCGCGTTGTATCACCTTTCTCCATCTGGATTGCAGATTTTTCATTTTTTTTGTGGAACTGACTTTTTGTTTCGGAAAGTATCCAAAAATCACGGTGGGATTCCACTCTATTCTATCTAAACATTATTTCTGGCCTGCTTTTCCTTTTTTGATTCTTTTCATTAATTAAAAATGTTTTTTGTTTTCCACCGACAACTTTTTTTTTACGAAAAAATTGAAAAAAGAAAATTTTACTGGAAAAGTATGTATACGATCCCTGTGCTCGAATTTTTAAAGTCTCCTAATTGTTTTTAAGCAAACCAAAAACTATGTTCCGAAAAATTAGATTCAAATGACCCCGACATTTCTGAAACGTGAAAATTGATTATTCCCTAGGAAAAGTGTTTATACGACTATTTTATCCGCCTTTTCAAAAAATTGAAAAATTCCCCATAAAAAAAATGAAAAAATTGTCTCGAAAAATTGGGCTCAGATGACTCAGAAACATCTGAAACGTGGAGATGTCATATTCCCTGGGAAAGTGTTTATACGACCTTTTGGCACAAATTTAGGGAAAAACCAAACAAAATTTTTTTTAATTGAAAAAAAACGCGTAAAAAAATGAAAAAAATTGTCCCGTAAAATTGGGCTCAAATGACTCATCCGAAACGTAGGGATTTCATATTTTCTGGGAAAGTGTTTATACGACCTTTTGGCCTGAATTTTCAAAATCTTTCAAATTCCATGTAGAAAAATAAAAAAATTGGTTCCGAAAAGATAAGCTCAGATGACTCAGCAACATCTGAAACGTGGAGATTTCATATCCCCTCGAAAAGTGTTTATACGACCTTTTGGCACAAATTTTGAGGAAAACAAAAAAAAATGTTTATACGACCTTTTGGCAGAACTCACGTGAATTGTCCACTTTAGGGGATAATGAATCTGCACGTTTCAGATGATTCTGAATCATCTGAGCCCAACTTTTGAGGACAATTTTTTTTTTTTTTCAAAGGGAATTTGGAAATTTGAAATTGAGCTAAAACGTAGAAAAAAATGTTTCTTCAGGGGATAATGAATCTGCAAGGTTTCAGATGATGCTGAATCGTCTGAGCCCAACATTTTAGATGACGCTGAAGTTAGCAGCCGACTTGGCAGCAGAACAGGGGCGTATCATGATCCCCTGGGGCCCAGTGCACACATGATTCAAAAACCGGGGTAAAAATCAATTATCGACATCGAAAAATGTTCAGACATTACCCCCCTGCATTCATGAAGATTCTTACCCCTCTGGAACCATTACTTGTTGATGTTTGAGGGGTGCAAAAATTGATTTTCCTTGAAGTGAAAGAAAAAAAAATTGTTGGCTCCAAAACACTCAAAACCACCAACAAATTTCCATTGAAAGATATTAGGAAAGACTCCCTCAACCTCCAGAAAAATAATCAAGTCTTTCAGAGTGGTCCAAGGAAGTGCTAGGAGGTGAAAAAATGGAATTTTCGCGTATTTCAGGGGGAAAAAAATCTCCAACTAATAATAAGCAAAACCACCAACAACTGTTGATGGAAAAATACTCAGTGCAACTCCCCCTACCCCCAGAAAAATCATCAAGTCTCTCAGACTGGTCCAAGGGGGTGCTAGGGGGTAGAAAAATGAAATTTTCGCGTTTTTCAGGGGGGAAAAAAAATCTCCGACTCATAATAAGCAAAACCACCAACAACTGTTGATGGGAAAATACTCAGTGCAACTCCCCCTACCCTCAGAAAAATCATCAAGTCTCTCAGACTGGTCCAAGGGGGTGCTAGGGGGTGGAAAAATGAAATTTTCGCGTTTTTCAGGGGGAAAAAAAAATCTCCAACTAATAATAAGCAAAACCACCAACAAATGTTAATGAAAAAATACTCAGTGCAACTCCCCCTACCCCCAGAAAAATCATCAAGTCTCTCAGACTGGTCCAAGGGGGTGCTAGGGGGTAGAAAAATGAAATTTTCGCGTTTACAGGGGGAAAAAAAATCTCCGACTCAAAATAAGCAAAACCACCAACAACTGTTGATGGGAAAATACTCAGTGCAACTCCCCCTACCCCCAGAAAAATCATCAAGTCTCTCACACTGGTCCAAGGGGATGCTAGGGGGTAGAAAAATGAATCTGGGGGTAGGGGGAGTTGCACTATTTTTTCATTAACATTTGTTGGTAGTTTTGCTTGTTATGAGTCGGAAATTTTTTTCCCCCCGACAAACGCGAAAATTTCATTTTTCCACCCCCTAGTACCTTCTTGGACCAATCGGAGAGACTTGATGATTTTCCTGGGGGTTGAATGAGTTGCGCTGAGTATTTTTTCATTAACATTTGTTGGTGGTTTTGCATATTATTAGTCGGAGATTTTTTTTTCCCCCCGAAAAACGCGAAAATTTCATTTTTCTACCCCCTAGCACCCCCTTGGACCAGCCTGAGAGACTTGATGATTTTTCTGGGGGTTGAGGGAGTTGCGCTGAATATTTGCTCATCAATGTTTATTGGTGGTTTTGCTTATTATTAGTTGGAGATTTTTTTTTCCCCCTGAAAAACGCGAAAATTTCATTTTTCCACCCCCTAGCACCCCCTTGGACCAGTCTGAGAGACTTGATAATTTTGCTGAGGGTTGAGGGAGTTGCGCTGAGTATTTTTTCATCAATATTTATTGGTGGTTTTGCGTATTATTAGTCGGAGATTTTTTTTTCGCCCGAGAAACGCGAAAATTTTATTTTTCCACCCCCTAGCACCCCCGTGGACCAGTCTGAGAGACTTGATAATTTTGCTGAGGGTTGAGGGAGTTGCGCTGAGTATTTTTTCATCAATATTTATTGGTGGTTTTGTGTATTATTAGTCGATTTTTTTTTCGCCCGAAAAACGCGAAAATTTAATTTTTTCACCCCCTAGCACCCTCTTGGTCCACTCTGAAAGACTTGATGATTTTTCTGGGGGTAGGGGGAGTTGCACTGAGTATTTTTCCATTAACATTTGTTTGTGGTTTTTTTTATTATGAGTCGGAGAATTTTTTTCCCCCTGAAAAACGCGAAGATTTCATTTCTCCACCCCCTAGCACCCCCTTGGACCAATCTGAAAGGCTTGATCATTTTCCTGGGGGTCGAGGGTGTTTCGTTTAATCTTTTTTTATAACAATGTGCTGGTGGTTCTGGCTATTTATGTTGCAGAAATTTTTTCTTCCACAAAAAAAAGACAAAAATTGAGATTTTCATCTCCCTACCACCCCCTTGGCCTGAACAAAGGGGGCTGATCATATTGTGGAGAATGGGGAGGCTGTTCCAGATCATTTCGGAATTTAGAACTTAAATAGGAACAATTTTCAGTTTTCGTATTAAGGTATGGGGCCCCACAGATCCTTGCTACGGCCCTGAACTTTCGCTGCCAAGTCGGCTGCTAACTTCAGCGTCATCATTTTAGGACAATTTTTTTCCATTTTTTCAAACGTTCAATTCAAAATTCTCAAAATATCTTTCATTTTGAAAATGTGCTAAAGAGGGGAACTTAATCCCTCAATTCGATAGATTCCAGAATATTTTTGCCTTGAAACCATCATTTTTTCATTGATTAATTTCATTTATTTATTTTCTGAAATTAATTGTTTTTTTTTCTAGATTTTAGCCGGATGCAAGTTCTAAACTGCAGATTGCAGAAAGTAGAAAAAAAAATCTTCAATTTACTTTTTTTTTTCTCTGTGTGATTATTCCAATTCCAAATTACAGAAGGGAATTTGGAAATATTAAAGTAAATCATCCCGTATCGTGTTTGAAAATATGCTATTTTATACTCAAATAATTTTCATCAAATTAAAAATTTTTTCTTCTTCAAAAGAATATTCTGGAAAATCGAGCAAGCAAAACGCTTCGATTCCCCAATCTCAAACGTGGCCTCATCGACAGAATCTGATGAACAAGGCGGAGGTTTCGAAACGATGTATCAGCATCGGAACACTTCCGCTTTGGGCATTGAACTCGTGCAACTGACGTGTCCACGGGCACCAGTCGAAAATCCCGGAAGGTGAAGTCAGTCTCGTCCTAGCATCGAAAACGATTATACCAAAGGGCGAACTCCTCAAGATTCGTCGTACTTATTTCCGGAATCAGTTAAAAGTCTTCTACCCGGTGCTTACGCGGATACTTGAGTATCGAAAGTGATAATTGGAGACAACTACGCCCAACTTCGTAGTGTCAAATCCCGCATAGTTAATAAGCAGTGAAATTGCTTTTGTTCGATGAATCGGCTGATGGACTACAAGATTTCCCATTACGAGTAATCAACAAAAGGACTCTTTGGAGATAATTATTATAAACGTTATTGGACTAAGTAACCAAATTCTGTACAAATACAGTGAAACAATTATGGAGTGCATATGTATCATAAATGCGACTCAGTGAACCTACCTCAATTGTGATAGCGAAATCATTTCTGGATTATGTATAATGGTTAGTACGGAATTCCACACATCATAATTATTTTGGCCTTGACTCCAAATTAGTGTAAATTAGGTAAACTCATTAAATTGATCTCTCTCTTGCTCTGCTAAATTCAGTTGTCAAATTCCTAACTGTATTCAAACCTTTGATATCTGTCATTAAATTTTCTTCCATCATCATTTGATTTCTTTTCATTTTCGAGTCTAAACCCAATTATTTCCCATTTGATCAACATAAAAACTGATTTCTGATGGAAGCAGTGACAAAGACGATATGGTAAGTGCAGATGTACCTAGCATTTCAAAGTTGAAAGTATCCACTAAATAAAAATATTATTTTAGTGGCTACGAGGTTGAGTTGTGTTTTGTTTTGTTTATGATACTAAATAAACCCCAATTCACCCGAACCCAACACCCGTCAATTAAGTAATTGGGAAATAACGAATGAATTATTTAGCTAATTGGAAAATCGTCGAAGTCAGATTCCAAATTACCCATGTAATTTGGAGAACTACCATATAAAATTACTTGCCCATTCCAGTAATTCGGTATTGTGAATATTTATTATTCAATAATCTGTAATCTGAGAAAGCAAATTCCCGGTTAGTCGAGTATTCTCCGATGGCATTTCATTAGATTATTTCTATCGCTGATAGTTAGCAGAGGTCATTGAAAATTCCTTCAAATATTTTGGTAATTTGCGATTAGTGCTAATAAAAACTCATGTATTTCTCAATTGATTCAGAAGAATTATAAATTTCAAAGGATTAAGGGTCACTGATATACAACTTGATACTTAATTGTAATCTCCAATTATTTTTCTTAGATTACGAAAGAAAAATGTAATTTAATATTCAGGAACGCCAAATTCTCAATTTTCCCATCCCTGGCGACCGCCATCAAAGCTTTCGCAATGTATAACTATTGATATTGCTAATAATGTAAGAAAAAATGTTAAACTTTCAGTAGCTTTCTATTCCATCAGTTCCAATCAATACAACACGTTTTTAATTTTTTTCACCTTCATAGATCCATAAAACCACCAATATTTCTTCTAATTTATTCACTGAGGCAATTGATAAAAAATAATAATTAGCACCAATTATTCAGAATGAACGCCATGTTTTTATTGATTCGAGAATGAAAGATTAACACGCACAATTTATGTGAAAAAATGTGCCGAACAAATATTTATGTGCGAAGAAAAAAAATAAATTTAATAAAAGATTACACTCACACTATTTGCTTCTTCTGTTCAACCCATCCCTTTTGACCTTTCCATTGTATAACCCTCTCTTGTTTGACCTTACCCCGTTTTAGCCCTCATTTGAAGCTTCTGTTATAAAAAGTATTGAATCATTCGCTCAATCAAACGACAAATGCGATCCAGATGAAATAACGGTCTGACAGGGAACGGGGTATGGTAAACGTGTATTTTTTTTAAGGATTCGGTGTAAAGGTTAACCCTCCTGAACTGGCTCAATGAGCAAAGCGCCACCTTTTCTCGATTTTTTTCTTGTTGCATGCAAAATTATGTATAAAAAAATTGGTAAAAATTACAATGCCTAGTTTAAACCCTCCAGAATGGACTGGTAAGATTCCTAGCCCTTGAAAACCCCATGAATACCATGAAAAATAATAATTTAGGCGAAAGGCGACGCCTCGCCGCCCGGAGCTAGTGGACTCGTGTAGTCGGTTTTTAGCCGCGCTGTTGCCACGCCGTTCGTTTCAGTTCAGACATACTGGGAACGTCAACATCTCTATCACGTGCCGTGTTTGGCGTCTCATAAAAAAAGCGAATTTTTTTTTTAGAGCATAAATGGTGTTTAATTCGAGGAAAATGTGTGCAGTGTAGATTGTTATTCACGTATAGGGCTCCAATGTGGCAACACCGCGCTAACCGTAACACGGGCGGCACGTTGCTCACCGAGCCAGTGGATTTAATTCGGGTGGGCACCGAACGCCAGTTCAGGCGGGTTGAACTTGTCCATTAATTGAACTTATTTATATATTAATCATAGAACAAATTCTTAATCTAGTGGAAAAATGGTCTTATTCTCTTTAGAACTCAATAGAATATTAATCAATTTAATCAAATCCTACGGAAAGTTTCCGTATTTGAGTTACCACTGAATTTTGCTCTTGTGATCACTTTTAGGGGAGAGTAGGGCAATATGGACTTTTTCCATTTTTTAAAAGGTCAATAATTCATTAAACTGTTCAAAACACGGCGTTAGGCTTTTTTTCCTTCTAAAATAGAATTTTCCGTTTTCCTGATGAGGCCAGACTGAGCTTAATTAATGAATATATTGCGTAGTTACAAACATTAAACAATGTCCATGTTGTCCTACCCTCTGCTATGTGATTACTTTCATTCTTTCGAGCAATCGACGGTGCGCCCTTGAGAATTGAGGAAGGGCCATTTTCCTTTCTTTTAACTCCGAGTTATTAAATGATACGGGAAACAAATAGAAACTTCTAGATTGTATAGGAAATTCGCAAAAATTCTTGTTCAATGTACTTACGTTCAAAACTTTACGTTCGGACATTTTTGAAGTTGGTGAAAAGCCAGAGAAAGTAACTATAATGTTGTTCCTCTTTAACGATAAATTTGCAAAATTTTACAAAAAATCAAACAATCAATTTCGTAAAGTTTTGGAAAAAACACGGCCATCGATAATCATCGCCATGATAAAATTCAACTGGATTTTCGAGGTTATGTCCATTTTAGCTTCATGATTTAGCCAAAACAAACATAGACTATGAAGAATAGAGGGAAGGAAGTCAAACTGCATTGGAGGGCCCCATTGAAAATGAGAGGAAAATCAATCGGCGTAGGTGACAAAGAGAGCTCGCCACCGTTTGCGGGAGGTTCGGAGGTAATAAAAAAATCCAACTTGGTATAGCCAGGCAATTCGATGGCGAATCATGACGGAATGTTTTTAGTTCTTTGGTATGCTTTGTTTAAACAAAATTATTTTTTTACCAGCCCCTGTCAACGGGGGGGTGCTAATTTTTTCCAAAAATAAATCAGTCATCGTATGGAAAATTGGATGGCGATCAATTGCAAAAATGACTGAGTCTCAAAATCAAGCTAATTATTCATAAGTGAACATTTCTCAGGGGAAGGAGGTCGTTTATACCAGAGGGATTGTACACTCGTCAACTAAAGTTCGTAACCGAGTTGAAATTGGGTTACGGAAAGCAGTGTTGCACGGAGTATAGGCCAGAAATGAATGGGTGGGTTCGTGCCTTTGTTATTTCAGTTCATGCTTCAGCGATGACGTGGAGTGGGGAAGAAACATGTGAATCGGGCGGATTTTCAATACTCAATTTCGACGACATCAGTGTTAGCCTCAATAATGATAATAAAAAAAGTAAACAATTGGTTTGCTGTGAATGAGAAAATTGCATTTTTTTTACTGCAAGTGAATCTAAAAAAAAGATGAGACGACGAAGGAAAAAATAACAAATTATATTTTGCAAAAAAAAAATCATTGGAAAAAAAAACAAATATAAAATGAACCGCTATTTCGGAGCAGAAAAAAAAGGTAATTTGTCGATTGTAAAATTATCTTGATAATGAGTGATGATAAGTGAAAATGTCGAAAATAATTCCAAATTGGACATTTTTTTAGTTGCAAAAAAGTTCCCCTCAAACTTCCTCTTAAACTCACTCTTTCCGGGGATAAATGCCTCATTAATTTTATTTTATAATTAATTGTAAAGTGTAAAATGAAAATGCTATTTTATTTTACAGGTTCAACGAGACAGAATCTACTGATTGTGAGAAAGACTAAGGATGAATTTAATCCAATAGTGGACTCAATTTCAATGCGATAAATAAATCGAGGTGAGATCGATAACGCCAAATTTTAACCGAAAATTTACAATATATTTTTCTTATCTCTACTCCAATCCAATGTAAGATTTTAGTTGTCAATTTTCACATACATAAAATGACGTTTTTCATTGGAAATTAATTGAAAATTCGAAGACCAGCTAATTTTTAGTTTCTTACTGATTTATTATAAAATTTGTCATCTTCAGCATTCAGACATTGGAAAAAGAAATACTTTTGAATATTTTTGAATTTGGATTCCATTTCTGGCATCAGATCATTCATGAAATTTACCTTTTGTTATTGAAATTGAACATTACTGCAATTAAATTTTTAATAGACGAAAGTATCAGTGTCTCATACTGTCCAAGGAAATATTTACTAATGTTAATTATTTTTTTTACAGGTATGGAGCCGAGTAAGTCGAATGGGAAATTAAATCATGATAGATCGTGGATTGATTCTACTCCGATCATCTCCCCATGTCCTTGCCCATAAGTTCCGAATGTCCACTGACGATTGCCGGTAGAGTCTAGAACCTGGATGCTATAGTTTTTGGCAGTGTCTCGACACACGGTATATGGCAATTACAATGCACCCAAGGAAACGTTCACAATGCATCTAAGGCTTATTTTACTATACGTCTATGGTTTTTACCATGCGTCTATGAATTTTACGATGCGTCCATGGTTTTTATCATACGTCTATGAATTTTACCATGCGTCTATGGTTTTTACGGTGATGTAAGGAAATGTCTAGGGCATATCCCTAGCGGACCCAGTGGAGAGTCCAACTCTCTATTTATTCCACGATTAGAGAGTAAGTAGAGAATGGGTAGAGAGTTGGGGTGACAGGGCAGATTGTCTACTCTCCAATGCTTTGAGAGAGNACAAATATAAAATGAACCGCTATTTCGGAGCAGAAAAAAAAGGTAATTTGTCGATTGTAAAATTATCTTGATAATGAGTGATGATAAGTGAAAATGTCGAAAATAATTCCAAATTGGACATTTTTTTAGTTGCAAAAAAGTTCCCCTCAAACTTCCTCTTAAACTCACTCTTTCCGGGGATAAATGCCTCATTAATTTTATTTTATAATTAATTGTAAAGTGTAAAATGAAAATGCTATTTTATTTTACAGGTTCGACGAGACAGAATCTACTGATTGTGAGAAAGACTAAGGATGAATTTAATCCAATAGTGGACTCAATTTCAATGCGATAAATAAATCGAGGTGAGATCGATAACGCCAAATTTTAACCGAAAATTAACAATATATTTTTCTTATCTCTACTCCAATCCAATGTAAGATTTTAGTTCTCAATTTTCACATACATAAAATGACGTTTTTCATTGGAAATTAATTGAAAATTCGAAGACCAGCTAATTTTTAGTTTCTTACTGATTTATTATAAAATTTGTCATCTTCAGCATTCAGACATTGGAAAAAGAAATACTTTTGAATATTTTTGAATTTGGATTCCATTTCTGGCATCAGATCATTCATGAAATTTACCTTTTGTTATTGAAATTGAACATTACTGCAATTAAATTTTTAATAGACGAAAGTATCAGTGTCTCATACTGTCCAAGGAAATATTTACTAATGTTAATTATTTTTTTTACAGGTATGGAGCCGAGTAAGTCGAATGGGAAATTAAATCATGATAGATCGTGGATTGATTCTACTCCGATCATCTCCCCATGTCCTTGCCCATAAGTTCCGAATGTCCACTGACGATTGCCGGTAGAGTCTAGAACCTGGATGCTATAGTTTTTGGCAGTGTCTCGACACACGGTATATGGCAATTACAATGCACCCAAGGAAACGTTCACAATGCATCTAAGGCTTATTTTACTATACGTCTATGGTTTTTACCATGCGTCTATGAATTTTACGATGCGTCCATGGTTTTTATCATACGTCTATGAATTTTACCATGCGTCTATGGTTTTTACGGTGATGTAAGGAAATGTCTAGGGCATATCCCTAGCGGACCCAGTGGAGAGTCCAACTCTCTATTTATTCCACGATTAGAGAGTAAGTAGAGAATGGGTAGAGAGTTGGGGTGACAGGGCAGATTGTCTACTCTCCAATGCTTTGAGAGAGTAGATAGCTGAGGCGAGGGATATGCTGACCCTTATTAACTATGGCCCTTGAGAAATTTGACCCTATAACCGACTGACCCTTGTACTTGGGACCTGTTTGAACTCCCGGAGCTCAAACTTTTGGACCCTGGAATGTTTTCAGCTGAAAATACTCTGATTTGATCTTTGTGACCCTTATAATTTCATATTCCAGACCCTTAAATTGGGACTCTCAATGATTCTGACCCTTGAAAATATTGAAAAGTGCATCTTTTGACGCTTAAACCTTCAGACCCTTAGACTAGTCGTACCATCTACTCTCTACTCTTGTAGAGAGTAGATAGCTGGGATCGGATGCGTGGTGGGGACTACTTTCTACTCGTCTAGAGAGTAGATAGTTGGCGCCAGGTGCTTGGTGGAGGCATTCAGACCCTTATAATTTTAGACCCTTATCGTTGCTTATGGGCCTTGAAACTTGAATCTCAATGGTGCTGACCCTTGAAAATGATAAAAGTTAAATTTTTGACCGTTAATATTTCTGACCCTTGGACTAGCCGTACTATCTACTATCTACTGTTCTAGAGAGCAGATAGTTGAGAGCGGATGCGTGGAGGGGGCTACTCTCTACTCTCTATGCGTCTAGAGAGTAGATAGTTGACGGTAGGTGCGAGGTGGGGGCATTCAGACCCTTATTTTCTTTAGACCCTCATCATTCCTCATGACCCTAAAAATTTGAACCTAAATGGTGCAGACCCTTGAACATGTATAGAGTGAAATTTTAGACTCTTAAAATATCTGACCCTTAGACTAGTCGTACTATCTACTCTCTACTGTTGTAGAGAGTAGATAGTTGGGATTGGATGCGTGGTGGGGGCTACTCTCTTCTCATCTAGAGAGTAGATAGTTGGCGGTAGGTGCTTGGTGGGGGCATTCAGACCCTTATTTTTGAGACCCTTATCATTTCTCATGACCCGTGAAACTTGACCCTCAATAATGCTGATCCTTGAAAATGATAACAGTTAAATTTGTAACCCTTAATATTTCTGACCCTTAGACTAGCCGTACTATATACTCTCTACTGTTGTAGAGAGTAGATAGTTGGGATCGGATGCGTGGTGGGGGCCACTCTCTACTCTCTACGCATCTAGAGAGTAGATATTTGGCGGGAGGTGCGAGGTGGGGACATTCAGACCCTTATTTTTTAGACCCTTATCGTTCTTCATGACCCTAACAATTTGACCCTAANTGGATGCGTGGTGGGCGCTACTCTCTTCTCATCTAGAGAGTAGATAGTTGGCGGTAGGTGCTTGGTGGGGGCATTCAGACCCTTATTTTTGAGACCCTTATCATTTCTCATGACCCGTGAAACTTGACCCTCAATAATGCTGATCCTTGAAAATGATAACAGTTAAATTTGTAACCCTTAATATTTCTGACCCTTAGACTAGCCGTACTATATACTCTCTACTGTTGTAGAGAGTAGATAGTTGGGATCGGATGCGTGGTGGGGGCCACTCTCTACTCTCTACGCATCTAGAGAGTAGATATTTGGCGGGAGGTGCGAGGTGGGGACATTCAGACCCTTATTTTTTAGACCCTTATCGTTCTTCATGACCCTAACAATTTGACCCTAAATGGTGCTGACCCTTGAACATGTTTAGAGCGAAATTTTAGACTTAAAATTTCTGACCCTTAGACTAGTCGTACTATCTACTCTCTACAACAGTAGATAGTAGATAGTACGGCTAGTCTAAGGGTCAGAAATATTAAGGGTCAAAAATTTAACTTTTATCATTTTCAAAGGTCAGCACCATTGAGGTTCAAGTTTCAAGGCCTATAAGCAACGATAAGGGTCTAAAATTATAAGGGTCTGAATGCCTCCACCAAGCACCCGGCGCCAACTATCTACTCTCTAGACCAGTAGAGAGTAGAGAGTAGCCCTCACCACGCATCCGATCCATACTATCTACTCTCTACAACAGTAGAGTAGATAGTGCGACTAGTCTAAGGGTCAAAAGTTGCACTTTTCAATATTTTCAAGGGTCAGAATAATTGAGAGTCCCAATTTAAGGGTCTGGAATAATAAGGGTTTAAAATTATAAGGGTCACAAAGATCCAATTCAAATATTTCAAATGAAATCAGAGTATTTTCAGCTGAAAACATTCCAGGGTCCAAAAGTTTGAGCTCCAGGAGTTCAAACAGGTTCCAAGTACAAGGGTCAGTCGGTTAAAGGGTCAAATTTCTCAAGGGCCATAGTTAATAAGGGTCAGCATATCCCTCGCCTCAGCTATCTACTCTCTCAAAGCATTGGAGAGTAGACAATCTGCCCTGTCACCTCAACTCTCTGCCCATTCTCTACTTACTCTCTAATCGTGGAACAAATAGAGAGTTGGACTCTCCACTAGGTCCGCTAGGGATATGCCCTAGAGATTTCCTTACATCACCGTAAAAACCATAGACGCATGGTAAAATTCATAGACGTATGATAAAAATCATAGACCCATGGTAAAATTCATAGACGCATGGTAAAAACCATAGACGCATGGTAAAAACCATAGACGCATGGTAAAAACCATAGACGTATAGTAAAATAAGCCTTAGATGCATTGTAAACGTCTCCTTGGGTGCATTTTTAATTACCATATACCGTGTGTCTAGACACTGCCAAAAACGATAGCATTCAGGTTCTAGATTCTACCGGCAATCGTCAGTGGANAGGAGTTCAAACAGGTTCCAAGTACAAGGGTCAGTCGGTTAAAGGGTCAAATTTCTCAAGGGCCATAGTTAATAAGGGTCAGCATATCCCTCGCCTCAGCTATCTACTCTCTCAAAGCATTGGAGAGTAGACAATCTGCCCTGTCACCTCAACTCTCTGCCCATTCTCTACTTACTCTCTAATCGTGGAACAAATAGAGAGTTGGACTCTCCACTAGGTCCGCTAGGGATATGCCCTAGAGATTTCCTTACATCACCGTAAAAACCATAGACGCATGGTAAAATTCATAGACGTATGATAAAAATCATAGACCCATGGTAAAATTCATAGACGCATGGTAAAAACCATAGACGCATGGTAAAAACCATAGACGCATGGTAAAAACCATAGACGTATAGTAAAATAAGCCTTAGATGCATTGTAAACGTCTCCTTGGGTGCATTTTTAATTACCATATACCGTGTGTCTAGACACTGCCAAAAACGATAGCATTCAGGTTCTAGATTCTACCGGCAATCGTCAGTGGACATTCGGAACTTATGGGCAAGGACATGGGGAGATGGATAGACCATCGGGGATTGCGTTGACCACGAGTGGCAGAATTGCTGTTGTGGATTTTGGGAATAACTGGGTGTTGATAATATGAAGTGTTGGCGTGACGAGGTTTTTGATTGAATCTGTGATCAAGAGGACTGTTTTTTTTTTTGAATCGGTTGATGTTTTAAGAATTCACATGTTCGTTGTGTCTTATGAAGCATAACATTGTAATAATTTTATATTTGGTTGTGATAAGGGCTTGCAACAATCTTATTTGTCATATAAAATATAATAGGAAGAAAAAACTAACAGTTGTAGACTGATTAAGTTGAAAATTAATTCTGTTCCATCAGAGCCTACATTTTCGCTG
The DNA here is from genome assembly GCF_001412515.2 of Diachasma alloeum. NCBI lineage: Eukaryota > Metazoa > Arthropoda > Insecta > Hymenoptera > Braconidae > Diachasma > Diachasma alloeum. The sequence continues at coordinate 377,059 of NW_021680449.1, read as the reverse complement.
GGAGAGATTGCAGTGTGCGATACAATGACTGGAATTGTTGAGAAACATCTTCTGGACAAGACTTTCTACATGTAAATCTGTCGTCGAAATTAGAATAAACTTTTTCCAATGATTTTTTTTTTGCAAAATATAATTTGTTATTTTTTCCTTCGTCGTCTCATCTTTTTTTTTAGATTCACTCGTAGTAAAAAAAATGCAATTTTCTCGTTCATATTAAAAAAAAAAACAAATATAAAATGAACCGCTATTTCGGAGCAGAAAACAAAGGTAATTTGTCAGTTGTAAAATTATCTTGATAATGAGTGATGATAAGTGAAAATGTCGAAAATAATTCCAAATTGGACCTTTTTGTTAATTGCAAAAAGTTCCCCTCAAACTTCCTCTTAAACTCACTCTTTCCGGGGTTAAATGCCTCATTAATTTTATTATATAATTAATTGTAAAGTGTAAAATGAAAATGTTATTTTATTTTACAGGTTCGACGAGACAGAATCTATTGATTGTGAGAAAGACTGAGGATGAATTTAATCCAATAGTGGACTCAATTTCAATGCGATAAATAAATCGAGGTGAGATCGATAACGCCAAATTTTAACCGAAAATTAACAATATATTTTTCTTATCTCTACTCCAATCCAATATAAGATTTTAGTTCTCAATTTTCACATACATAAATGACGTTTTTCATTGGAAATTAATTGAAAATTCGAAGACCAGCTAATTTTTAGTTTCTTACTGATTTATTATAAAATTTGTCATCTTCAGCATTCAGACATTGGAAAAAGAAATACTTTTGAATATTTTTGAATTTGGATTCCATTTCTGGCATCAGATCATTCATGAAATTTACCTCTTGTTATGGAAATTGAACATTACTACAATTAAATTTTTAATAGACGAAAGTATCAGTGTCTCATACTGTCCAAGGAAATATTTACTAATGTTAATTATTTTTTTTACAGGCATGGAGCCGAGTAAGTCGAATGGGAAATTAAATCATGATAGATCGTGGATTGATTCTACTCCGATCATCAGCTACTATCAACTTGTCATATTTAAAATTAAATTATACAAGTGTATAAAACAAATTGTACGAAAGTAACTGTATTTGATTAAAACTGATTAGAGATTCAATTCTTATGAATGAATTATGAATTATGAATTAATTAAGAATAATAGTGTCAACTTATTTCTGGTATTTTCGTTACAACGTTATTGCAACTCTCGTTGTTGTAAAATATGAGGCGATCATTGATATTTCCCTTGCAGCTTGAATTGTCAAACTCGTTGTAACAATTGAAAATTTGATTCAAATGAATTCTTACTATATCAAAAAATTCAAGACTTCGCTTCAATCTGAAAAGCAAAAGTTTACAAAAATTTCATTTCAATTTGTGGTTTTTGCAAATTTCAATATTTTTTACATGCAATTCTACGAGCAATTTTGAAGATGTCTGACAATAATGAAAATACTCGATAATTTTTTGGGAAATATGTTATAAAATCTATTCTATGATTGAGAGAGGGAAAATCAGAGGAATCATCACATCAACATTATCATGAGTCTCACTATGCAGCTTATAAAAAACCTCGACCACCGCCTAAGTTTATACTAATTTCGACGACACATTTACATGTAGAAAGTCTTGTCCATAAAATGTTTCTCAACAATTCCAGTCATTGTATCGCACACTGTGATCTCTTCCCGCGAAAATGTAGGCTCTGATGGAACAGAGTTAATTTTCAACTTAATCAGTCCAAATACAAAATTATTACAATGTTATGCTTCATAAGACACAACGAACATGTAAAATCTTGAAACATCGACCGATTCAAAAAGAAAAACAGTCCTCTTAATCACAGATTCAATCAAAAACCTCGTCACGCCAACACTTCATATTATCAACACCCAGTTATTCCCAAAATCTACAACAGCAATTCTGCCACTCGTGGTCAACGCAATCCCCGATTGTCCATCCATCTCCTCATGTCCTTGCCCATAAGTTCCGAATGTCCACTGACGATTGCCGGTAGAGTCTAGAACCTGGATGGTATAGTTTTTGGTAGTGTCTAGACACACGGTATATGGCAATTACAATACACCCAAGGAAAAGTTTACAATGCATCTAAGGCTTATTTTACTATACGTCTCTGGTTTTTACCATGCGTCTATGAATTTTACCATGCGTCCATGGTTTTTATCATACGTCTATGAATTTTACCATGCGTCTATGGTTTTTATGGTGATGTAAGGAAATGTCTAGGGCATATCCCTAGCCGACCCAGTGGAGAGTCCAACTCAGTATTTGTTCCACGATTAGAGAGTAAGTAGAGAATGGGTAGAGAGTTGGGGTGACAGGGCAGATTGTCTACTCTCCAATGCTTTCAGAGAGTAGATAGCTGAGGCGAGGGATATGCTGACCCTTATTAACTATGGCCCTTGAGAAATTTGACCCTCTAACCGACTGACCCTTGCACTTGGGACCTGTTTGAACTCCCGGAGCTCAAACTTTTGGACCCTGGAATGTTTTCAGCTGAGAATACTCTGATATTTCATTTGAAATATTTTAATTCTATCTTTGTGACCCTTATAATTTCAGACCCTTCAATTAGAACTCTCAATGATTCTGACCCTTGCAAATATTGAAAAGTGTAACTTTTGACCCTTAAACTTTCAGACCCTTAGACTAGTCGTACTATCTACTCTACTGTTGTATAGAGAGTAGATGGTTTGGATCGGATGCGTGGTGGGGGCTACTGTCTACTCTCTACTCGTCTAGAGAGTACATAGTTGGCGCCGGGTGCTTAGTGGAGGCATTCAGACCCTTATAATTTTAGACCCTTATCGTTGCTTATGGGCCTTGTTTCTTGAACCTCAATGGTGCTGACCCTTGAAAATGATAAAAGTTAAATTTTTGACTCTTAATATTTCTGACCCTTAGACTAGCCGTCCTATCTACTATGTACTGTTGTAGAGAGTAGATAGTTGGGAGCGGATACGTGGTGGGGGCTACTCTCTACTCTCTACGCGTCTAGAGAGTAGATAGTTGGCGGTAGGTGCGAGGTGGGGGTATTCAGACTCTTATTTTCTTTAGACCCTCTTCATTCCTCATGACCCTAAAAATTTGACCCTAAATGGTGCTGACCCTTGAACATGTTTAGAGCGAAATTTTAGACTTAAAATTTCTGACCCTTAGACTAGTCGTACTATCTACTCTCTACTGTTGTAGCGCCGGGTGCTTGGTGGAGGCATTCAGACCCTTTATTTTTGAGACCCTCATCGTTCCTCATGACCCTTGAAACATGACCCTCAATAGTGCTGACCCTCGAAAGTGATAACAATCAAATTTTTGACCCTCAATATTTCTGACCCTTAGACTAGCCGTACTATCTACTCTCTACTGATGTAGAGAGTAGATAGTACGACTAGTCTAAGGGTCAGANTTGTTATCACTTTCGAGGGTCAGCACTATTGAGGGTCATGTTTCAAGGGTCATGAGGAACGATGAGGGTCTCAAAAATAAAGGGTCTGAATGCCTCCACCAAGCACCCGGCGCTACAACAGTAGAGAGTAGATAGTACGACTAGTCTAAGGGTCAGAAATTTTAAATCTAAAATTTCGCTCTAAACATGTTCAAGGGTCAGCACCATTTAGGTTCAAATTTTTAAGATCATGAGGAATGATGAGGGTCTAAAGAAAATAAGGGTCTGAATGCCTCCACCAAGCACCCGGCGCTACAACAGTAGAGAGTAGATAGTACGACTAGTCTAAGGGTCAGAAATTTTAAATCTAAAATTTCGCTCTAAACATGTTCAAGGGTCAGCACCATTTAGGTTCAAATTTTTAAGATCATGAGGAATGATGAGGGTCTAAAGAAAATAAGGGTCTGAATGCCCCCACCTCGCACCTACCTATCTACTTTCTAGACGCGTAGAGAGTAGCCTCCCAACTATCTACTCTCTACAACAGTAGATAGTAGATAGTACGGCTAGTCTAAGGGTCAGAAATATTAAGGGTCAAAAATTTAACTTTTATCATTTTCAAGGGTCAGCACCATTGAGGTTCAAGTTTCAAGGCCCATCAGCAACGATAAGGGTCTAAAATTATAAGGGTCTGAATGCCTCCACGAAGCACCCGGCGCCAACTATCTACTCTCTAGACGAGTAGAGAGTAGACAGTAGCCCCCACCACGCATCCGATCCAAACCATCTACTCTCTATACAACAGTAGAGTGGATAGTACGACTAGTCTAAGGGTCTGAAGGTTTAAGGGTCAAAAGTTACACTTTTCAATATTTGCAAGGGTCAGAATCATTGAGAGTCCCAATTGAAGGGTCTGAAATTATAAGGGTCACAAAGATAGAATTAAAATTTTTCAAATGAAATATCAGAGTATTTGCATCTGAAAACATTCCAGGGTCCAAAAGTTTGAGCTCCGGGAGTTCAAACAGGTCCCAAGTACAAGGATCAGTCGGTTAGAGGGTCAAATTTCTCAAGGGCCATAGTTAATAAGGGTTAGCATATCCCTCGCCTCAGCTATATCTACTCTCTGAAAGCATTGGAGAGTAAACAATCTGCCCTGTCAACCCATTCTCTACTTACTCTCTAATCGTGGAACAAATACTGAGTTGGACTCTCCACTGGGGCCGCTAGGGATATGCCCTAGACATTTCCTTACATCACCGTAAAAACCATAGACGCATGGTAAAATTCATAGACGTATGATAAAAACCATGGACGCATGGTAAAATTCATAGACGCATGGTAAAAACCATAGACGCATGGTAAAAACCAGAGACGTATAGTAAAATAAGCCTTAGATGCATTGTAAACGTTTCCTTGGGTGCATTGTAATTGTCATATACCGTGTGTCTAGACACTGCCAAAAACTATACCATCCAGGTTCTAGACTCTACCGGCAATCGTCAGTGGACATTCGGAACTTATGGGCAAGGATATGGGGAGATGGATGGACCATCGGGGATTGCGTTGACCACGAGTGGCAGAATTGCTGTTGTAGATTTTGGGAATAACTGGGTGTTGATAATGTGAAGTGTTGGCGTGACGAGGTTTTCGATTGAATCTGTGATCAAGAGGACTGTTTTTTTTTTGAATCGCTCGATGTTTTAAGATTTTACATTTTCGTTGTGTTTTATGAAGCATAACATTGTAATAATTTTGTATTTGGTTGTGATAAGGGTTTGCAACAATCTTATTTGTGATATAAAATATAATAGGAAGAAAAAACTAACAGTTGTAGACTGATTAAGTTGAAAATTAACTCTGTTCGCAGCGTGCGATACAATGACTCGAATTGTTGAGAAACATTTTCTAGACAAGATTTTCTACATGTAAATCTGTCGTCGAAATTAGAATAAACTTAGGCAGCGGTCGAGGTTTTTTATAAGCTGCATAGTGAGACTGATGTTAATGTTGATGTCATGATTCCTCTAATTTTCCCTCTCTCAATAATAGAATAGATTTTATAACATATTTCCCAAAAAATTATCGAGTATTTTCATTGTTGTCAGACATCTTCAAAATTGCTCGTAGAATTGCATGTAAAAAATATTAAAATTTGCAAAAACCACAAATTAAAATGAAATTTTTGTAAATTTTTGCTTTTCAGATTGAAGCGAATTATTGAATTTTTTGCTATCGTATGAATTCATTTGAATCAAATTTTCAATTGTTACAACGATTTTGAAAATTCAAGCTGCAAGGGTAATATCAATGATCGCCTCATTTTTTACAACAACGAGAGTTGCAATAACCTTTTAACGAAAATACCAGAAATAAGTTGACACTGTTATAATTAATTAATTCATAATTCATAATTCATTCATAAGAATTGAATCTCTAATCAGTTTTAATCAAATACAGTTACTTTCGTACAATTTGTTTTATACACTTGTATAATTTAATTTTAAATATGACAAGTTGATAGTAGCTGATGATCGGAGTAGAATCAATCCACGATCTATCATGATTTAATTTCCCATTCGACTTACTCGGCTCCATACCTGTAAAAAAAATAATTAACATTAGTAAATATTTCCTTGGACGGTATGAGACACTGATACTTTCGTCTATTAAAAATTTAATTGTAGTAATGTTCAATTTCCATAACAAAAGGTAAATTTCATGAATGATCTGATGCCAGCAATGGAATCCAAATTTAAAAATATTCAAAAGTATTTCTTTTTCCAAAGTCTGAATGCTGAAGATGACAAATTTTATAATAAATCAGTAAGAAACTAAAAATTAGCTGGTCTTCGAATTTTCAATTAATTTCCAATGAAAAACGTCATTTATTGTATGTGAAAATTGAGAACTAAAATCTTACATTGGATTGGAGTAGAGATAAGAAAAATATATTGTTAATTTTCGGTTAAAATTTGGAGTTATCGATCTCACCTCGATTTATTTATCGCATTGAAATTGAGTCCACTATTGGATTAAATTCATCCTCAGTCTTTCTCACAATCAGTAGATTCTATCTCGTCGAACCTGTAAAATAAAATAGCATTTTCATTTTACACTTTACAATTAATTATAAAATAAAATTAATGAGGCATTTATCCCCGGAAAGAGTGAGTTTAAGAGGAAGTTTGAGGGGAACTTTTTTGCAACTAAAAAAATGTCCAATTTGGAATTATTTTCGGCATTTTCCCTTATCATCACTCATTATCAAGATAATTTTACAATTGACAAATTACTTTTTTTTTCTGCTCCGAAATAGCGGTTCATTTTATATTTGTTTTTTTTCCAATGATTTTTTTTTTGCAAAATATAATTTGTTATTTTTTCCTTCGTCGTCTCATCTTTTTTTTTCGATTCACTCGCAGTAAAAAAAATGCAATTTTCTCATTCACAGCAAACCAATTGTTTACTTTTATTATTATCATTATTGAGGTCAACACTGATGTCGTCGAAATGGAGTATTGAAAATCCGTCCGATTCACTTGTTTCCTCCCCACTTCCACGTCATCGCTGAAGCATGAACTGAAATAACAAAGGCACGAACCCACCCATTCATTTCTGGCCTATACTCCGTGCAACACAGCAAAGAGACCACCGTATACTTGGCGAACAAATTCCATATTTTTAAAAAATAATGATTATAATCTTTAAGAAATAATTTAGAAAAATTTAGAAATGCATTTTCATAATTTGGAAACAAATAGTTATTTATTAATTATTGAAAAACTGTTGAACCGTATACTTAGCAAACATTGACCAAAATTTAAAAAAAATACTTTAATCAATGTGAAAGTATTTGAAAATAATAGTGGAAATGTTTTCCCCATTTGGAAAACTAATATTGTATTGATAATCAATGAAAAAAGAATGCCCGCAATATTGTTCTAGAGTTACGTGACCGAGTCTTCTCCTTCTATTCCTTTACCATTCTCTAGCTCATGTCCGTCACGTGGACCTGGATATCACCCTTATCAGAAGGAAGTCTCCAAGTTCTTCCAGGAGAACCCCCTGAAGACCTTCCTGGCCTCCACTCTGGAGCAGATAGAGCGCTTGAAGTTCACGAGTGCAGCCTCCAAATCCCACCTGAAAACTGAAGAATACCTGCACAAGCGCTACACCATCAAACTGATTGAAATGCGAAAGCCGCTGCACATATTCACGATGATCCTGGATCCAACCTGCCTGTAGACCTCCGAGAGCCTCTACTCGAGCATCTGCGGAGAGCCCCGACGCCTCTCCATCTCCAAGAGCCACGAGTACAAGGAGATAATCTCAAAGACAAAATCCGAAGGAGCCAATCTGCTGTCCACCTCGTGATTCTCGGCATGAGAAAACACTCTGAGCTCGTCGACGGCGCGAGCATCGTTTAGACCTGGCAGAGCGAAGTTCGAATGGGAATGCAGGATACCCTAGGGCACAAGTGCCTGAGGGAGAGCTCCCTAGAGGACGGACCACTGCTTCTCTCCTGGATGCTAGGGAACTACGCAATCGAGCCTGAAATCTCAGAGACTGAGCCAATTCCGACCTTTCGGAGTTGGTGCAGTCCACCTGGACATCTTCAGGTACCTCCGGGGTCTCATTATCAAACCCATCATCTCGAATTAGGGGCCAATGATTTACCTGAGTTTGATGAGGTGCGAGCCTGAGGAGAACACGTGCTTCAACAGCTTCGATCCAGACAGACTGGAGATTGAGGATCGGGATGACAATGATGATGATGCTGATGAGAATGGATATGACATGGGAGTCTATTCTCGAGTTGAAATCGTGTGTTCGATTTCGGCAGATCGCATGCGACCCATAAAGCGTACTGAGTCGCATACGACTTGTCGAATTCGATCGTACGATTTCAATTCGAGAATAGGCTCCATGACTGTCAAGCGTAAGAGATTCGAGGATAATTACGATGATTGCAAGAGAGAGTAACCTAATCGCAGTCCGGTCCATCAAATGGACACACCTGAGAGCAACTGCTTCGTTGATTGGAAAGCTGTTCAAGTCGGTACTGAAATCACTCGACTCTGCTCTTTATGGATGATTCAGGTCAATTGTATTCGCATTGTTCTATTCACTCGTTTGTCGTTAGAATTTTAAATTGATAAAAATAAAGCAATTTTCAGCAGATCAACGCTTGTCTTTTTTTGCTTTCACCAAATTATTAGGCTCCTCTATTCGTAACTCTATTATCCTATATTTTTAATGGTATTTATCATTCACCTTTTACGATACAGTAGAAAAATCGAATTCAAAGTACTAAAGAATCGTATGCCTCAGTCTATCATTTCCCTTGATTTTTGCAGTTTTGTGAGCATGAGCATTTAAATTACCACCAAGTATTTTAACCAGGCAAGTGCGAAGTTGGGGTCGATGAGTTAAACAATTTCGTGAAGATTATTTTAGGAATACGAGATATTAGAAAATTAGTTTTGGAAGTGAAAGAAAAGAATTTTATTGATTATTTTTTGTGTCATTTGCTATAAAATAATTGAAACATTTTCACTTGAAATTGCAGGAAAAATTCCCAAAATAATCTGTGAAATATCTCTACTCATCCCAAGTCTCCTCAACTTCTGCCAACATTTATAACAATTTGATAAAAAAAATGAATCAGTGAAAAATTCGTCAAGTGTCAATGAATTTTATTAATTTGTAAAAAACACAATGCGTGAACAACGATTCAATTTTTTCTTCATCATCTCATTTTCGAAGATAAAAGAGCGAGAGAGAGGGGTGGGGGTCATAGAGGTGGGGTCACGTGATCCATTATATATGTCCATCTTTTTTTATTAATAATTATGGACTTTATATTAGTTTTCCATATGAGAAAAACATTCTCACTATTATTTTCAAATTATTTTACATTGATTAAAGTTCAACTTTTTAAATTTTGGTCAATGTATGCCAACTATACGGTTCGACAGTTTTGCAATAATTATTAAATAATTATTTGTTTCCAGATAATGAAAATGCTTTTCTAAATTTTTGCAAATTATTTCCTAATGATTCCGATAATTATTTTTAAAAAATATGGAATTTGTTCACCAAGTATACGGCGGTCCGGATTGAGACCGCTAGTTACCGATGGCGGCGCTCGTTTTCACCAATATGGACGATTTTAGGCTTCTCATATACACGCTGACACAAGCCAAAATGGGGTTGGATACTGTCTGTGTGCAGCCCAATATCCGCCATTCATAGGTGGCGTTTTGACATTTAGCGTTTCCAATAGCAGGGGTTGAGGTCACTTAATGTCATTTATTTATANTTGGATTCTTGTTGAATAAATTTCCGAACACAGATTTTATACAAAATAAAACTGATAATTTATTCGAGAATATATTTTTAAACTGTTAAATATTGTGACAACTCTGATTCAAAATAATTTCTAAGATGTTTATATATTTCGAGTTTCGGACAGAGGTTCTGTTACACGATGAAATTAATACTAACTAAAATTGTGGAAGTCCTCAGTTTTATGTACCTGAGGGTGCAAGGAAAACTGGAGGGGATGATGACTAACATTGCCATTTTTGGGCATACTTGAGGGAAGGTTTGGGACTCGTGACGTCAGAGGAGTGGTTNATTCATAGGTGGCGTTTTGACATTTAGCGTTTCCAATAGCAGGGGTTGAGGTCACTTAATGTCATTTATTTATACGAAATTTTTACAAGGAATCGACTGTAAAAAAAATTAAGAGAATGAATGATTGAATTTGGAATAAAATCAATTTTACTTACTGCCAATTTCTCCCTCGAAGAGAGAAATCACTCGGCATGTGCCAACATCGGCGGACCTTCTCCTGGTGCAAATCATTAGTAAATTTTTTGCTAATGATTGTAATCAACCATAACCCTTTCTACCTGTCAGAATGCAAGGTGATAGAACACTGCACACAAGTATTCCTCCGTGCTCGAAAAAAAAACGAATGTACCCATTGATGCTTAATAAACTGTAACTTCGAAGCATTCAATGTTCATTTATTGGGATAAATAATGGAATAATAATATGGACAACGATATAAACAACGGACCAGAGTGTATGTAAATATTAATGTCGATAACGTAGGAACTACCAATGATCTGCGGGGCGAGGGGGGGGTTGACAATGATTACTTACCGCAGCTTTAACTAATAAATGATGATTGTACAAACGATAATAATATCAAATTCGTAATGTACAAACGATTTCCTTTGAGATAGACCCCTAACTTGAGCTGATTGAACAGTTTGAAATTTTTGTCGGCTAGAATCATGCCAAAACTTCATTAATTTTTTTAAATTAATTGGTGGGTGTACAAACAAAAAAAATCACTGTACAATCATGTACTAACGATGTACAATCGAGTACATAAGATCATTTTTCTAATTAGTGACCTATGTCGGCTAGGTACCTGGGGGTTCGGGTGCGTAACTCGGCAGTAGCAGTCTCGCTGTGACAGGGACAGGTTAAGAGGGGATTTTTGTCCTCCTTGTACTCAATGGTTACTTTATGTTTTTCAGTTGATATATTCGCCGACTAATTAGTATTAAGGGTGAAACAAAGACTGTTCAATGGAGAATTAAATTCGCCATCCATCAACTCCCGTTTCATCCCTTAATCTCTGCAATAAAAAAATTAATATTGCGACGAAAGTGTTGGATTCTTGTTGAATAAATTTCCGAACACAGATTTTATACAAAATAAAACTGATAATTTATTCGAGAATATATTTTTAAACTGTTAAATATTGTGACAACTCTGATTCAAAATAATTTCTAAGATGTTTATATATTTCGAGTTTCGGACAGAGGTTCTGTTACACGATGAAATTAATACTAACTAAAATTGTGGAAGTCCTCAGTTTTATGTACCTGAGGGTGCAAGGAAAACTGGAGGGGATGATGACTAACATTGCCATTTTTGGGCATACTTGAGGGAAGGTTTGGGACTCGTGACGTCAGAGGAGTGGTTAAGGATTCTGGCGTCGTTAAGGTTTATGATGGTCTTGGGTATTTCCAGGAGTTTATTGCGGTTCTCGGGAATTTTAGTTAATGAGGGAAATGGCCCAAAGGTTGTATTGATGGAAGAAATGGGAGAGTGGGAATTGGCCCAGAGAGGAGACAGTCGTTTGGGAATTTAGTTAAAGTTATTTACTATGTCTATTTAATAATATTATTGGGAGAGGCCCAGACTAACCATTCAGGTTTTATGGAACTACGGGGAATGTTGGAATAATATATCGATAAAAATATAATGAAATATAGTGAAATTGTTATAAAAAAAAGGTCAAAATACTGGGGTATACAACAAAAGTCACGGCGCTATAAGAAACTCAATGTTTTCTCGGCGCAGAGTGACTCCCCAATAATTCGCCCGCTAATTAAAAAATCGTCTCTTTCCTCCTAATTAATATTAAGGAATGAAACCAATGCTGTTCGATGGAGA
>NW_021680449.1:363724-363935 GCF_001412515.2 Diachasma alloeum | reverse complement strand
TTAGCGGGCGAATTAATGGAGAAGCGCTCTGCGACGAGAAACCATTGAGTTTTTCATAGCGCTGCGACTTTCGTCGCAGTTATAGTTTTTTCATTAGAGAGATTGAGGAATGAATCGGGAGTTGTTGGGTGGGGAATTTAATTCTCCATCGAACAGCATTGGTTTCATTCCTTAATGTTAATTGGGAGGGGAGAGACGATTTTTTAATTAG
>NW_021680449.1:335750-363450 GCF_001412515.2 Diachasma alloeum | reverse complement strand
GGTTGAAGGATCGGAAATTTAATTCTCCATCGAACAGCATTGGTTTCATTCCTTAATGTTAATTAGGAGGGGAGAGACGATTTTTTAATTAGCGGGCGAATTATTGGGGAGTCACTCTGCGCCGAGAAAACATTGGGTTTCTTATAGCGCCGCGACTTTCGTCGCAATATGAATTTTTTTATTGCAGAGATTAAGGGATGAAACGGGGGTTGATGGATGGAGAATTTAATTCTCCATTGAACAGTCTTTGTTTCATCCCCTAATATTAATTATTCGGCGAATAAATCAACTGAAAAACATAAAGTACACATTGAGTACAAGGAGGACAAAAATCTCCCTCCGAACCTGTCCCTGTCACAGCAGGACTGCTACTGCCGAGTTACTCACGCACCCGACTCACATTTACCGACAATTCGACCGGGACGCCGCCTTTCCCGTGGGGTACCAACTAACATTTTTGGAGTCAGTCAAACCCCCCGATCCGGGCCTCTACTCAGGTCTATCCTCTTTGTCTGAGCCTCTACTTTAGTCAATCCTCTTTGCATGTAGATGAAACTCTTTTGTTTTATTCATGACCGTCACAAATTGGAAATTAGTTATGACCGTCATTATGCAACTATATAGATGGTTTGACAACAGTTTGGTTACAAATGATTTGTGACAATCATTTGTAGTTGGAAAATTTGTGCGTCACGTGACCGTCCTTTTTTGGTCATATGACGCGATTTAAAAAATGACGGTCATTTTGCATCTCTAATTGGAACATGCGTTGTCCCAACCTGGGTATCTAGTAACCTTGGTCCCGTTACAAGTGGTTTACTTTCTATGTTCTGCCTTGTTCTTTGCAGGATCATTTTCCATTGTCCACCCAAAGGAAAGAGAAAAAAAGCACAGATTTCCATAGAATGAAAATTATCATCTCTCTGTCAGTGCCAATGACTTCACTGCCATAACTACCTGAAAAGTGTGGGTACTGGACAATGAATAGAAGCACTACATCGTATTTAACCTCTTGAGAATGATGGAACCGGTGGAGAGTTGATGACCGGAGTCTTGATCATTCTACAATGTGTAATATGAACGAGAAAGGAGTGGAGTTCTGACACCGATAAACAACTCGTATTTGTAATAAAGATTATCACACCACTAAAACCATCATGGATTTTGGTGAATTACTCACTGTTGCGCAGAAAAACAGCGCGAATAAACAGGTCAGTTGATAATTATTCTATTATTATCGTCAATATGGGACGAACCCTGGTGGAAAAAACTCCTTAAATCCTATTGGAAGAAAAAAGGGTAATTAGAAATAATGACGTTATTGCCGTTGATCCATTATTTCCGATTCAGGTTAGTAGCGCAATGCTGACACGGATGGAAAAATCCATTAAAAAAACCTAGCGAATTAGCTAGAAAATTCTATTGGGATTCTGGAGAAAGAAATTCAAAATCTATTGACTTTTCCGTATGAAATATGCAATAGAATCAGCGCAAAAAACTAATAGAATTTTTCAATAGAATTCTAATAGAAATCTCATAGAAATCCGATAGATTTTCTCCAGAATCCCAATAGAATTTTCTAGAGAATTCGCTAGGTTTTCCCATTGGATTTTTCCATACGTGTCAGCACTGCGCTACTAACCTGAATCGGAAATAATGGGTCACCGGCAATAACGTTATTATTTCCAATTAAGGAGTTTTAAGGAGTTTTTTCCACCAGGGAAGGTATTCAGCGCACACGACAATGACCTGAAAGCAACCATTAATGACTTTCTTTTCATTAATTTATCCAGAAAAGTTCGTATTCCTATCCAGCGAAATTCACACCCCCGAAGAAAGAGTCGAAACAGTCTAAAACGTTATCCGACAATATTAAGAAATTTCTAGCTAAGAAAGAACAGGAGGATCGCCAGAAGGCATTGGAGGAGAAAAAAAAAAAAGAGGTAAATACCCCAATACAATTTCCATATCATCTAAGAGCGAATTCGTCAATTCTGTATATGCAAAATTGCTTCCAAATTTTGAAAGTTTTTTTTTTCCATTTTTGATCGAAAACTATGGTAACTTAATTATTGGTGGAGTTATTGAAGATTGTTTCTTTTTGGTTTTTTTGGTCAGGATAACCACACATCGTTTGAGTATGCAAATTTTAAATGGTGTATGTATGTATGTATGTATGTGGTCTTTTTTCTTAATTATTTTTTTGATATTTTCTTTTATCAAAGATCAATCGAAATTCAGAAATTTTTCCATGGATATAGACTTCCGTAAGCTCTACTCATTGACAACAATTACATTTCAATTTTTCATATAGACTCGAAAAAATTGACATCAAAATGGAAATGGTCATAACTCAAAAAATTGATAACAATACCTTCTTGATTCTATCAGAATATGATGGGGGTCGTTCATTTTGTTGTTGAGTTACAGCTGTGACGTGGGAGGTTTTCGTCCTCCCTTAATCAAGTCGCCTTTTGACTTGAAGACTATGCCTAGCTAGTCTCGGTACAAGCTCACGGGGAGTTCGCCCATTTGGGGGAGTTCGGGAAAGGATTGATAAGGGTGTCGTCCCAATAACCAAACACAGATTATTAAATGGATCAATATAATACACTGAAGCTAATAATTCAATATAAAATCAAAGTAATAATGGACTCGTTATCGCGCGCGGTGCTGAGATTTTTGGCGAGGAGTGGACATCCGTTCAAGTCCAACTCCTCCCGTACTCTGCCTTGATTTAGAGCTTGAATATCGTTACTAGCTCGAAATGCTTAATAAGCATTCTCACGGTTTTTCATAGCTAACACAGCCATATGTCATCACTGACAATGGCTACAACAGTCAAACAGCTCCATTCTAAGAAGCTGGACTCAAGTGTCACCGTGGGACTGCTTATTCAGTCCAGACAGTTTGCCTTATTTTCATCAGAAAATATAAATTGAACAAAATCCACGTGTGGATATCTCCATACGTGACGCTTCCACAATTAAATTTTTCTTACTCCTGGAAGAAAGTCTCTAATATTTGTTTTCAAAATTTCACACTTCAAATTTCCAAAGGTCATGATAAATCACAATTTAGCATTTTCACAATACACTTTCACAGTTAATGGATTCAATACATTCCAAATTCGAATTTCAAATAAGTTCACAGAAATTGGGTGCTTTATGAGCCACGCTACATTCTGTTATCTTAAGCCCTGACGACCGAACCCTCACAAATATTATGAAAAAAATTAATAGTACAATAGAATGCAAGCAGATTCCATAGATCTATTTTTTAAGACAGCTTCTCGCAAGAGAGTACCACTCTTGGGAATTCTGGTTGTTACTTCCTCTATTTATTTTTCCTTTAAAAATTATTTCCTAGTAGATTTGTCTAAATCAAAATATTATCGGAATTCATCTTCTATTCTTTTGTTGTGTTAATAATTTATCTTCAATACTAGATCTCTAGGGTTCATGTTCTCAAATCTCAACTCCCAAAAGTCTAATTCTTTGATAGATGTTGTCATAATCATAAAAGTCACATATAAAAGAAAGTTATTTGACCATTTCGTTTTCCTTCCCACTAGTAATACGAGAAATTTTCTATATTTTCGGGCTGTAATTTTCCCTATGTTTTGTCTTTAATTGTAGATAATTGACATTGGTAGTGTTCTTTTCGTGAAGTCGAAATAGAATTTTTACTTTCCGAAATTTCAACAGAACCCAAAAGAATCTCTCCAGAATTTTCATCTTCTACAAAAGTTTCCGTTCGACAATGTTATCAATATTCTACAATGATATTGAGAGATTGTTTCTGTCTGCAATGAATTGTAAATAAGAAAAATTTTGTTTTCTACCTGTCACATGAGTATCCCTCCCCTACTTATTCAAACATCAATCTCCCGATTGATTGGCAGTGGGAAGAATCTTGTTGTCTCTTGGCAGTTGATGTGAATCCATCGTCGTTGTACCTGGACGGGAATACAGAGCATCTTCTGAATCAAGTTGCATACGTCTTATCGCTCAGTACTCGAGGAGCATTGCCTTTTCTGTTGACTTTCTGTGACAATATTCCTTCAGAACTCATTCCGTAATTAATCCGTTTGAGTAATTGTTACGCACTCGGGTACTCGTGTACGTGAAGGGTCACCAATGTCGCTAATCCTCCTGGATCGAATGGCCATAATGTTGAAGCTGTCCGTAGATGTTGGAATTTTATAAGAATTTTCTCCTCATAATTGTTTCTCTTGGCGTACATCTCCCGCGACGTTCGCTTGCTGGGTCGCGTATGCTCGATGAGGACAGTGTTGATTAGCTGCCTGCTGCTCAGCTCATGTGGGTGATCCCCTTGAATCAAATAACCGAGTCATTAGCCTCCACTCCAATGACTCGATTATTTCGCGAGCGCTTCTGAGTCTCACCGCTCGATTCTGTTACTGCGATATTTCTGTTTGTCCCAGGAATGTCTCCACACTGTTGATCGGCCAGGAAGAGACTGCATTTTTCTTCGGCTGCGTAATTGGTTCGATTGATTTTTATGAGGCTGAAGTTAGCAGACGCACGCCCAGCAGAAGTTGCATTAGTTTTTGGGGCGGACTATACGGCCCGCACTCAGACGACCCATTACGAGGCTGGAAAATATAGCTCCGGTTGGAGGCTGATTTTTGGGGTGTGCAGAGTCGGGGGTGGGTGGAATTTCTTTCGGGGGGTTATTCAAGGGGTGGACAGTCCAAATTATACAATTTTTTTCTAGGGAATTTACACATTAATTAAGAATGACTTAATCTTCGGATATTTCGTGTTAATTTCAGAAATTACGGCGGTAGGGGTTGAACACAAGTACTTTGAGGGTTCGGAATTTTTCCAAGGGGTAGTTTTGAGGGTGGGGAGTTCGGATTATTCAATATTTTTCTGGGGGATGATCGCGGTAATTAACAATTAATTAATGAATTCCATATTTCACGTTTTTTCCGAAAACGACGGGGGTTAAGGGTCAAGTGGAAGTACTTTTAGGGGTGGATTTTTTCCTAGATGTAATCTTGAGGGTGGAGAGCCGAAATTATTAACTATTTCACGTTTTTTCCGGAAACGGCGGGGGTTAAGGGTCAAGTGCAGGTACTTTTGGGGTTGGATTTTTTCCTAGGGGTAGTTTTGAGGGTAGAGAGTCGAAATTAATCCATTTTTTCCTGGGAGATGAGCGCGGTAATTAACAATTAATTAATTAATTCCATATTTACCATTTTTTCCGGAAACGACAAGGATTAAAGGGTCAAGTGCAAGTACTTTTGGGGGTGGATTTTTTTCTAGGGGTACTTTTGAGGGTGGAGAGTCGAAATTAATCAATTTTTTCGTGGGGAATCAACGCGGTAATTAACAATTAATCAATTAATTCCATATTTCACGTTTTTTCCGGAAAGGACAGGGGTTAAAGGTCAAGTGCAAGTACTTTTGGGGGTGGATTTTTTCCTAGGGGTAGTTTTGAGGGTGGGGAGTTCGATTTACTCACCATTTTTCTGGGGAATTACCGCGGTCATAAAGAGAAAATTAATTAATTGGATGTTTCACTTTTTTTCCGGAAACGATGGGGGTTAATGGTCAAGTGCAAGTACTTTCGGGGTTGGACTTTTTTGGGGGGGGGCAGTTTTGAGGGAGGAGAGTCAAAATTAATCAATTGTTTCGTGGGGAATGAGCGCGGTAATTAACAATTAATTAATGAATTGGATATTTCACGTTTTTTTCGGAAACGACGAGGGTTACACGTATGAAAAAATCGTATAAAAATTTTCTATACGGATTGCGTATAGAATTTCTATAGGATTTTCGTATATAATATTCGGATATTTCTATACGGATATTTTTTATACAAATTATTTCTATACGATTTCTATAGGTTTGATCCTATACGACCCTCTGCCACATGTATAGAAACATTTCGTATGGAGTTGCGACATTTTTTTACGTTTTTCTCTGGAGCGTTTAGACATTTTTCGTATGAAAACAAATATTGATGTAAAAATTTATGTGTAGAAATAATTCGTATAGAAAATATTCGTATAGAAATATCCGAATTTCATATACGGAAATCCTATAGAATTTCTATACGTAATCCGTATAGAAAATTTCTATACGATTTTTTCATCCGTGTAAGGGTCAAATGCAAGTACTTTTGCGGTTGAATTTTTTCCTAGGGGTAGATTTGAGGGTGCGGAGTTTAATACGTTCAATATTTTTCTGGAAAATGAACGTGGTCATTAATAGAAACTTAATTAATTATATATTTTGCGTCTTTTTCCGAAAACGACGGGGATTAAGGGTCAAGTGCAAGTACTTTTGGGGGTGGATTTTTTCCTAGGGGTAGCGTTCATTCCCCAGAAAAATATTCTACGTATTCAACTCCCCACCCTCAAAACTACCCCTAGGAAAAAATTCGACCCCAAAAGTATTTGCATTTGACCATTAACCCCCGATGTTTCCGAAAAAAAAAGTGAAATATCCAATTAATTAATTTTCTGTTAATCATCCCGTTTATTCCCCAGAAAAATACTCAACGTATTGAACTCCCCACCCTCAAAACAACCCCTAGGAAAAAAATGCAACCCCAAAAGTACTTGTATTTGACCTTTAACCCCCGACGTTTCCGAAAAAAACGTGAAATATCCCATTAATTAATTTTCTGTTAATGACCACGGTCATTCCCCAGAAGAATAGTGAACGTATTGAACTCCTCACCCTTCCATTTGACCCTTAACCCCCGACGTTTCCGGAAAAAAATAGAAATATCCCATCAATTACTTTTCTGTTAATGACCGCGATCATTCCCCAAAAAAATGGTGAGTAAATGGAACTCCCCACCCTCAAAACTACCCCTAGGAAAAAATCCAATCCCAAAAGTACTTGCATTTGACCCTTGTGACGAGGTAAATTTCGAATATTAATACTCCTCATCTATATTTATTTTTATCGATTTTTCAAAATATTACTCCCAATAGTATCTTGTAAAATATTGAAATATATCGCCTATTGATGACGAGGCAAATACGAGAAACTGCGATCTCTTGGCTCGGTTTATGTTAATTAAGTTCCGAACAATTATTGGAGTCTCCTTATGACTCAATACGCTATAGCGTTACGAATAGGTCTTCCATTTGTCAGGAGGTAAAATCCGGAGATGAGTGACCTCGCTCAATTATCATTTACTATTATTTTTGGCAAATGAGTGGAGTCTCTGGTGACTCCATAAGCTAAAGCTTATAAGGTTGTACTGTTCGATTGGGATGATGTGCAAAATTATTTATTTATTCATCTCTTTGGTGTTACAAATGTTTTTCTTTGTTTTACACCTATGTAGTCCTCCTCCTCTCCTTAATATTTGTTAACATCCGTTATATAAAATTGTATAAAAAATTTCTCTGTTCATTTTTCTGTTATCCTTTATCTTAATTCTGCTTTATATTAGTTAATATTTAGTATCACTGTTAGTCCTCACTTATTTGTTGCTTTTCTCATTTTTTTACACTGTCCCCCCTTCTTCCTACACTGTTGTCTTCTCAGCTACTCCTGTCCCTCCTTGCCCTCTCTTTGGTTTCTTCCTCTGCTTCTTTCAGCGCCTTCTCAATCCTTGCTAATCTCTCGCACCCTTTCTTTCCAGGTTTCCCTCTCAACTCCATCAGAAACCTCTCACTCCAGTTGATCCTGCCATACTTCCTTCTCCATTTTCTCCACCAGCTCCTATCCTCTCTTAATGTCCTCATTAATTCCTTGCAGCCTATCACATGTTCCAGTCTTTCTGCTTTTTTTCCGTATGCCCTGCATTCATCGTTTTCAAAGCCGCTCTTTCCTCCCCTGAGCACGTTTCCGCATCTCCATCCTGCCTATGACACCTTCTGCCCTATCTCTAGCCTCGTATCTTCCCAATACTCGCTCATCGTTGTGTCCTCCTTCACCTCTCTATAGTAGTCGCAGTATCTCGACCTTTCAATCCTTTCCCAATCTTCCTGCTTTTCCTGGTCCTCTAAGATTTTTAGCATCTCCAGGAGTCTTTCCTCCGCCTCTGCCTCTCTCCCTTCCCACAGTAGTTCCAGAAATACCCCGTCTCCTAGCGATCTCAGCTTCCTCTGCACTTCCTTTCCCCAGTTCGTAGCCTGTTCATTTTTTATTCCTCTCAGTTCCTCTCTCAAGCACTTCCTTGCTCATCTACTCTCGTCCATCTTGCTCAGTTTGATCAACAACCTTGCCGCTCTCCTCACTGCCTCCACTTCCACACTGCAAGTTCCTGCCTCCATTCTCCAAATATAGTCCGGTGTGTTTCTTGCCAACCCCATGCTGGCCTTTATGTACTTTTTCTGCACCCTCTCTACATTCTCCTGCCTTTTCCACCCCATAGCTCTGCTCCGTATAGTGCCGCAACCTTCACCGTCACCCCCATGAAGTATAGCCTCCTCCTCAGGCTCTTCAGCTTTGCCCTCGTCATTTCCCCCCAAGTTTTATTCATCATCGATTTTGCTTTCCCCGCCAATTTCCTCGTGTGTTTTGCATACGAGTTTCCGGTTGTGAACCAGTAGCCCAGGTACTTAAATTGTACGATCAAACGAACTCACCTGTAAGTGAAGTTCGATCGTGATTATATGAAGAGCCTCGTCGAGAGATTTTATTAACTTGTAGCAGTCCACACGCCTTCAGAGACCATAGAAAAAGTTGGCTGTGGCACCTCGGCGTTGAGGGCTCGCCATCTTATCATTAGTTTAAAGTTAAGCAATAGTGTAGAAAAAATTGGACGGGTTTGGGAAAGCTAGTTGGGAGGGACTGAATCTCTCGACGAGGCTCTTCATATAATCACGATCGAACTTCACTTACAGGTAAGTTCGTTTGATCGTACAATTATATTCGAGCCTCGTCTTCGAGATTTTATGAACTTGTAGATGTTTAGAGATCATCCAACTTTTTCTTTTCGTTTTTTTTTTTTATCAAAATCCCAGATTTAATATGAATATGAATATTAAAGAGTTGAACGACGAATGTCAATAGACAACAAGAATGGTTATTGACTAAACCATATTCAATAGAACTTTGACAAAAAAGCTTTGATCAACGGCAATTATAGAAATGTACAAATCGTACTTCTAAACCTTTCGAGACTCGTTTTCTCACAGCAGCTGGAGTTGCTGTAATGTAAGTTGAGAATTAGCTGTATCGACATCAAGATGGCTATAGGACAATATAATCCGTTAGGCCAGTGTTTATGGAGATTCGCAGCTACAAAACTCTGTGAATGTAACGAACAGTATAAAGATGTTATATTTAAAATCTCAACATACTACAGAAAGCTACCTTGGCTGCGCAATAATGATGCCTTTCAAAACGGAACAGGGGAAACAGGCTGTGGATCGCCTGGGCGAGAAGATTGTCACCTGTCTGGTATCGTGAAATCCAGATTTGACGCACCTTTGACACTGTTCTCAAGTTTAATGGCAGAAAACGTTTGTCGTCTCTGCGAAATACTCAAGGTCGAGAGAAAGACAGATTTTCATTAAGATGAAGAATTGACAGATTTGCCTTGAGTGGGAAAGACCTGGGTGGTAGGTCAGAATACAATGTGACGTAATTGCCTGAGGTTCACGGAACCCTCAATCCACTACGTAGCCCTTCGACGTACGACCACCCTGAAACAGCAAATAAGTCGAGCGCCAGGTCGTTATTACCAGAACGATCACTGGAATGAAACGAATAGCCAAAAACAAAATTTCTGGAATAATCCCAAGCTTCGAAACGGTCTCCTACTAGCTCCAGACGAAGAGACGTGTATCGGTTCCTGAATGTGACTAGGTGAACAAAACAAATAAATTAAACTCAGAATTGCGGGGGAAAAATCACAATATTTAATCAGAATTAAATGACTCGATACAAATAAAACAAATCAATTTCTTTGGAAAACCCCCTTTGGTGGTTTCGATCGATTGACGATCATGAGGCTTCGATAGTTACTGATTCTACAATTGTCCAAGGAATAAAAGATTCTGATAGGAAAATAATGAAGTAATATACTTAGTCAATTTAGTCAAAAACAAAAAAAAAATTTCGATAGTTAAATTGAAAGATCTAACCACCCCAAAAGTCAAGAATAACCAATGTCAAAAAGAAAAAAAGAAAACCAGAATCGAAATGTCGTCAACAATAATCATGTAGATTGAACAACACTGAACGATCGAAACCCAAGAATTTATCTACGTGACAAGTAACGCTGGCTGTCCGACACAAATACGAAAACTCGAGACAATGGGCCAGCGAAACGAAGCAAGGTCACGAGACACAAAAGACCTACGTTCAATGTCCTTCACTGAATATTCACCGACAGAGAGAGCGTTCATCTAACACAGATTAATTTAGACGCAACACTAACTCATTTTCAACAACCAAAATATTCATAAAATAATCGTTACTCGCAACAAGAAACCCGAGAGCCCGAGACTCTACGAAATGAATCAATGTCGCGAGACAACCGAAATCGAATGATCAAACACAATGATTCCAATTACGCACGAGAGAGAGACGAAAAGACCCACTAATTAAGTACTGATCAGAGTGACTAGGACTCTATCCGGCAATTATCTCGAAACTCTAGAAGTCCTGCGGGAGTAAGATGCACGGAACATCTATTCAAAATTCTAAAATTGGCCAGAGTCCTACTCCCGACAAATTTACACAGATGCGTCATACGGAGTCGTAGCCATCACGCTCACCCAGCAGTCCACCTCGATGCCTCCGGAAAACGTCTCAAAAACTCCTCAATTCCGAGTCCTCTGACCTCCTTTCAAATCAGTCTCCTGACCATTTTGTCACCAAAGGACCATTTAACTCAACCTCCTTCTGATCTCAGTGAAATCCTTCACTTCCCCTTCCACATTGAACCAGCCGGGCTCCTACGTCACGTTTCCCCTAGAGTTGCCCGAGAGCTGGCGACCTCTGGCAATCCGAAGACCCATGAGGCTTTCATCACGAACTCGAAGTGTCCCGAAGTCCCTCGACGATTCCCGGAGACATTGCCACCTCAGTCCCACGATGTCGGCGCCAGATTCGATCCAAACAATCCAGAAGACGATACAAAACAAAAGAATTAACAAAATATACTGAACCTCTCTCGTGACTCTCGCTGTCGGTTGGTGACTTCCCGTCTGGTGATTTTTAAATTCGAAACCCACCCGCGAAACGGTCGAGTAAATAACAAATGCTATTTGTGACGGAAAATAACACGTCACAACACTCAAGATACTAGATGTGAGTGCATTGTGATTTACCAGGACGTAGTTTGAAAATTTTTTGAACCTTTGGAATGTTGAATTTTTTCCCACTGTTTCTTCATTTAGTGGAGTTTACTGTTTCATACGCTGTTCCTTATTTGAACTCTGCCATTAAAAATGTGCAGGGTAATCGAACTAGATGTCGAACAGCAGTTAATTTTCTTTCATTTATAAAAATCCACAATTTTTCAAGAGTAGACTTTGTTAACGACAAAGAGAAACATTAACATCAGTCATGACACATGCACCTGGTACCAGGTGAAAGTAAAAGATCCTTCAAGGATTTGATATCGTAATTTGTTTCTGAGATGGGAGAAATGAAAGCAAGGAAGCAGAGTTGAACTATCTAACAGGGGGAGACCATTATACTATCGGTCTCACGATTGGAATTCTGCGAATTGTGACAAATTCACAATTTATTCCCAGGCTAAATGTAGGGGATACGTAGAGAAAATTTTGTCACCAATCAAGATTGAAAAGGTGTCAATCGACACTGCAAGGAGATTGCCGTGCTACACGCATTAGAGATTGCGTTGGTATTTTGACAAGAGGGACAGAAAAGGTCCATTTTTGGATTGAAAAAATCCTTCTCACCTAGGTTTTGAAAAAACTTAGATTGCAATGTACAGCTCCAGTATTCACTTTGGAAGGAATGTAAGATGCATTCAACCGAAGTCTTCGCAACAGTGAAGACTTCGGTTGAAGATAAGACTCTCGAACTGATTTGTTCAGATGAGAGATTTTGTACCTTCCAACCCGTTAACGTAAGGAGTGCCTGCGATGTTATTAAATTTGAGCAAACACTCACAGGTCGCGAAAAAACACCTAAAAGCTAGGTGAATGATCAAAACATTGAGGAATTTATATTGTTGGGCCTTTCTCATACTGGCCAGATGTTTCGACTTGATCTTTTAACGCAGAGGTAAATTTACAACCTAAGAAGACTGCGTCTGGAAGAATATTTGTTCTAGACTGATCAGTTCAATTAAGAGCTACTAAGGAAGATCTGGCTGAGGAGAACAAGAGATCATTCAAAATTTCCATAATTAATGATCATCTTGACTTTTTTTTTTTTTTTCTAATTCTTCCAAGTTTTTCAGTGTAGCGTGTACTCAATTCCAATGTAGACCCATACATTTTAATAAGCTTATGAGGCGAAAAGACACTCTAATGGAATAAATTTTCTACATTGCAGATGATGAAATAGACTATTTATTGCGTAAATCGCTATAACGCATATCTTTCATAAGGTGTGTGACGGAATTTTCGAGAATTCCGCCACCTGTACACCACTTCGCCGTAGAATTAAGTAAATCATAAGAGTGAGTAGGTAAGTGTGATCTTATTTTGATCTTTTCGGAGAGAGAGTCGCGATTTCCTTAACTCCAAAAAGTTAGCACCCCTACGGAAGGGGGATGCAACACCCCATTTAGCTCCAGCTCGCAGAAACCGGTCCCCAGGAACACCAGGAGGGGCCTCGCGGGGAAAAACAACGTTCAATTGCAATAGATAATTAAATTCACGTGTCGATATACATTAAAAACGAGTAAAAAGTAAAATCTCCGGTTCAAGTCATATTAAAGTTTTGTTCTCTTTTAGTTTCAGTTATCTTTTTGGTTTACTTCGGAGTTTAGGGGATTGATTTTCGGTTTTATGGTTGAGGGAAAATTTACAGTAATTGTATTTTCCTAGTTATGTTTTTGTATTTTGAAATCTCGCCGATCCTGAGAGGGACGACGATCCACCGCGGTTCAGAGCCGATACACCGAGCTTCCCGGTGAGATCTCGCTGATCTCGTTGAGTGCAGGCTGCTGATCACAGAGGTTGAGGTGAAATACTCACGCTCCCTGGCTAAGGCGCTTCGTGGAGTCATTGGATTCACCAGTGCAGCTGGAAGGCCATGCGGATGAACATAGCCCACTCGTCTGCATGGATCGCCATGGGCTATTCTCTATTTAGATGTGTTCACGGTGACTCCAGGATGACTCCCGGGAGAGTGACAGCAGCGAAAAAGTGCACTTACTCAGGTGTGAAGTGCATTCGCGAGAGGAAAAGGCGAACAACTGCCTCAATTCCCCCTTTCCGAACCTCCAGATAACTGTCGTTCAGTCATTATGGATAAAAACTCCTTGGGTTTATTCATAAAAAATATAATTAACGGCGGAATGCCTAAATAAGTCTAAAAGCTATTTGAATCAAAATCCCCGCGTGGTCGTTTACATGAGCCCGCCCCAGCGGCAGCTAGACGGCGTGTCAGTCGCACCACCCAGCTGAGAACCTCCGCCGGTTGAACGCAGTATACGACAGAGTTGGACCCGAGCAACCACTGCGACGACATCCCCGAAAATATCGACAACGATCGAGAGAGTTGGTGGAGACCATCGCCGAGGGCCCANGCTATTTGAATCAAAATCCCCGCGTGGTCGTTTACATGAGCCCGCCCCAGCGGCAGCTAGACGGCGTGTCAGTCGCACCACCCAGCTGAGAACCTCCGCCGGTTGAACGCAGTATACGACAGAGTTGGACCCGAGCAACCACTGCGACGACATCCCCGAAAATATCGACAACGATCGAGAGAGTTGGTGGAGACCATCGCCGAGGGCCCACACGAGGAACATGGTAAGTACATTTTTATTCACCATGTGCACTCTCTCCCGAGGAGAGAAGTGCATTTATTCCCAGTGTGCCCAGTGATGACCTCCGGGAAAAGTGCACCGGCGTTCACTAGAGTGACACCGAGATGCATTCCCAACCACCAAGACTCCTCCGAGCGAGAGGAAAAATGCACCAGTGAGTGCATAAAACCCTCGTTCGGCTTCCTAGACCTCTCCCCGGTGATAAAAAACCCCAGTGACTCTCCAGTGATAGTGATAGTGATAGAGCCTCAAGGGCACTAAAAATTCATTATTTTTCTCGAACCACACAACTTCTGGAAGAGGACTAGATTGTCTAGTTTCTCTTCCTAGAGCAGAGTTCGAGGAGTTACCCCCAATGCTACGAGGGCAGAACCTGCGTCTTTTGAGATTGACTAAAAATTCTTTTTCTCTATGGATCAATGGTTCGGTGGAGAGAAAAGGAATCTCTGAATTCAGATTTGGTGAATATTTCCATAAATCTGTGCAATTTGTGCATCAACAAATTCGAGACCAGCCAGAAACTCCAACGAGCTTCTAGATCACTCTGAAAAGAGATCTCGGCATCATGAGGCTTCGATGACCCAGGAACTCCTATATTCCTGAATTGAGATCAGGTGGAATATTATTTTGCAGGTTTGAGGCCTTGAATGATGCGTCAGGTGCAGATGCAACAATTGCATTTGTAATTGAAGGCTTAGAGCCTTACTTTAATGCGTCAGGCGCAGATGTACCTATCATAATAGTAGTAGAAGGCTTGGAGCCTTGGATCAATGCGTCAAGCGCAGATTTAACTATTGAAATAGTAGAACAAGGCTTGGAGCCTTGGATCAATGCGTCAAGCGCAGATTCAACTATTGAAATAGTGGAACAAGGCTTGGAGCCTAAGGTGAGTGCGTCAGGCGCAGATGTGTCTAGCACAACAGGATCTGAGCTGCTGCTCGCACTGTCCTGGATGTCAGGAATGAAGATCCATCTGACATATTTATAACAATCTCATTTTTAATTTCCTTGTTCTCGATTTTGTCTCTAGGACCAGGAGAACCAGGTAAAATGAGGTTAGGCTGAGTTGTTCGACAAGGAACAAACTCGGCCTAAAAAAGCCTCTGACGTCGATTAGTTCTGTCTCTAGGATCTGACCCGAGCGTCTAAAAAGGCTGAGAGACATGTAACATCGCTTACCTTTATTTCCAATCGATTATTTATCCAAGGAAAAGTCGATAAGCCAATGCACGTAATATTTGCAATTTCACTATAGATTTCTAGATATTCCACACAATTTATGTGTTTCCTCTTCTTACAATCATCCATGACTTTGGAAAAACGGTGTAAAAACGGAGAAAAGTAGATTATTACAATAAAACAAACTGGAAACTCTGAAAAGCCTGCGTTCCACACGCGCACACACGAAAACAATGATAAGATGGCGAGCCCTCAACGCCGAGGTGCCACAGCCAACTTTTTCTATGGTCTCTGAAGGCGTGTGGCTCCATCTAGCCGCAGGCGGACTACTACAAGTTATTAAAATCTCGAAGACGAGGCTCGAATATTATTCTCCTACTGCTTCCAGCTTTTCTCCTTTGTATTTCCATTCTTCTCGTTTCCTCTTTCCTCCCTTCCTGAATATCATTATTTTGGTTTTTTCTACGCTCACCACCATTAGATTCCTATCTGCCTGTTATGGACCCGAGCGGATGGGTTCAGTTGTAGGGAATATCACTCGCGATAATTAGCAATTAATAAATCTTTATTGAGATTGATTTTAAACGATTATTTAATACTATAATTAACAATTGAAAGTTCGGTCTGATACGAAAGGCATCAGGCGAACATAAATACAAAGAAGCTATAAGTATAAAAGTGTCGTCGTATTACTGGCCCAGAGAATCCGAATTCACGAGTATTTATTCACCTCGTATATTCGGATCACTGTCTTTGTCACACCTGCAAGGTGTAACGTACAGTAGGCCTGCACTCCGGTTACTCACTCACATCGGAATATCGTGGATTTAACGCACGAATATTACGATGTGTGTTTTTATTTCTTAATTCATTTCTCAACGTTTTGTTTCGAATAATACGTGCCACTTTCGTGTCATCATATTATCCGGATCAAAGTGAGAATTTGTATACATCTTTTTGGGGCATAACATGCCCATCTCTCCAATGTCTTCAGCATCTTTTGTAGATCCGACGCCTCCTCTGCAATTATTGCTGTATCATCTGCATACATTAGTGTAAATACTTTCACTTTCCCTCTTTGGCTAATCGGTGTGCCTCCCTCGCCCCTCCTGTCTAGGTCCTCCACCATATCCTGTATGAAGATGTTAAACAGGATAGGGCTCAGCGGACAACCTTGCCTCACTCCCTTTCTCGTTTTAAATTCCTCCGTCAACTCTTCTCCTGCGATTACCCTATTCCTAGTGTCTTCGTATATTTTCCTCGTCATCCTCAAGAACCTTCCCCTTATTCCCAACCTCTTCATTTTTTCCCATAGTCTGTCCCTGTCCACCTTGTTGAAAGCCGCCTTAAAATCTATGAACGCCACGTACAATTTCCCCCCCGTTTTCTTCAGCCTGTTCCCAATTAGTGTGTTTGAAACAAATACCTGCTCCATCGTCCCTCTTTGCCTCCTGGATCCTCCCTGCCCCTCCGATAGCTTTTCCTCTTCCTCTAACCAGTTTCCCAGCCTCCCAGCCATTATTGATGCTAGTATTTTGTAGCCGATGTCCAAAAGCGATACCCCTCTGTAGTTTGCCGCAACGTTTACATCTCCTCTCTTGTGGATTGGGAAAATCGTGGCCAAGTTCCACCTATGGATTATTTCCCCCTGTTCCCATAGTTCCTTAATTATTTCATTCAGCTCATCCATCCCCTCTTCTGGTAAATTTTTCCAGAATTCTGCAGTTACTCCATCCTCTCCTACTGCCTTCCCCCTCTTCAATCTAGCTACTGCCCTCAAAATCTCCCAATCCGTAATATCTCCGTCCAGTTTGGTATCTTCTATTTGTTGCTCAAGTCCCCTCCCCTGATCTTCTTCCACGCTTCCATCTGTCTCCTCAACTAACTCCCTCTCCGTCCGGCTCTCGTTCTCTGCTTCTAGTAGTTCCTTGAATTGCCTCAGCCACTCTTCCTTCTTCACATTGTTGCTCTTTCTTCTTCCCTTGCCTAAACCAGTTCATCGCCTTCTACCTGTCTGCCATTGTCCTCCCCTGTGCTACTTTCCTCTGTTTTTCCTGTATCCATTCCATCCCAAGCCTTGACCTCAGCTTTCTAAGCTTTTTCTTCGACTGGTTGTATTTCCTTTCAGTTTCCCAATCCCTTTTTTTCCTGAATTTCTTTAAGCTTTTAAACATTACCCGTCTTTCTTTCTCATATTGCCCATTATCCCAGGCTGTCAGGTCTCTTCGTCCGCCGCTCACTGTCATCTTCACCTCCTGTGCTATTTCAGTCGTTACCTTCACTAGTCTCTCCCATCTCTCCCCTATGTTCTGTCCCTTCTCTCCTCCTGATTCTGTCCTCCATTTGCTCCAATTCTTCTTGAAGTCCTGCGCCCTCTCTTCCTTCCATCTCAGTCGTTTTTGTTGAGTCTCTTTCTTCGGCCTTTACTTTCTCCTCCTCGTTCCATTCCACCCTGAATATGATCGGTAGATGGTCTGATCCCTCCTGTTCCCTCACCTCCATGTCCCTGAACCAGCTCGGTGCTTCGTTTCTTTCCATCTTGACCAGCACGTAATCCAGGACACTCCCCAGTCCCGCTCCTTCCCCTACAAACGTTATTTTCCCTCCGCGTCCCCCCTGGCTCTTCCATTGTGAACTAAGAATGCCCTCTCCTCACACCATTCCATTAGCTTCTTCCCCTCTCCTCTTATCGTCTTTTCTTGTGATTTCCTTTCTGTTATCCTTATCTCTTCTTTCCATCCGCAATCCGCTACTCCCTGTAGCTCTCCTGTCCTTGCATTTAAGTTGCCTACGATAATCAGTCTCTCCTCTGACCCCTCTGTTCTCCACCAGTTCGTCCATCTTCCCCAGCACTCTTTTTAAGTTTTTCCTGTCATTGTTGTAGATGGTTATTACTCTGTAACTCTCTCTGCTTTCTCTCTCTCTCGGATCCTCAGTTTCGTTCCATATTCCCACTCTTCTACTATCCAGTCTGCTTTCAATATCTTCCTTATGCCTACTAGATGTCCCCCGCTAGCCTTTCCCCTCTTATGAATTCTCTTGGCTTTTTTCCCGAACCATTCGAATTTTGAGTTCAATTTTTCCCGCATTCTCTTCATACCTTTCGCCTCCAAATGTGTTTCCTGGAACAAAACGACATCCGTTGTTTCCCAACGTTTCTCATTCTAACCTATGTTCGCCGCGTTTTCCACGTTCCAGTGCCATATCCTTAGCAGCCTGTTCTCCTCGTCCTCTCCTTCCTTCTCCTGCCGTTGACTTAAAAGGGCGTTCTCCTTCCATTCCTTCCCGTGCTCCCTTTCTGTCTCAATTCCCCCTTCTCCTCATCCCACTCTAGTCCCGCTCCGTCCACCATTAGCGAGTTGTATGCTGTCTCTGCTTGTATGCCTCTTCTTCTCCAGTTGCGCGCCTCCTTCTCCAGCCAGGCCTGCACCACTCTTTGCCTTTCTGTCAAGTCGTCTCCCAGCCCATTTCTCCCAGTCTTGTCTTTTCTCTCATCACCATTATTTTCTGATCCAGATCTTCCACTCTGACCAGCTATCCTCCTTTCTGCCTTCTTTCTAGCCCTTCCACTTTCATTTCTACTCTCAGAGTCTTTTGCAACCAGCGCTCCAGTTCCTCCTTTCTTGATCTGGATATTAGAATGAGTCCCATCACCACCATATTTTTCCTTCTTACTCTCCTTTCATTTCGTTCTCTCTCCCATTCCTCACTGAACAGGCCTCTCGGTGGCGGGTTCCGTGCATCCTCCATTTGTTCCTCTGGCTCACTGTTCCATTGTCTCCAATCCTCGGCATTACCTCTTTTCCCGCCTTCACTGTTTCTGCTTCCTTTTCCTCCACTACTTAAACTCTCGCTGCCACTACTGCTTTCCCTTCTTCTTGTTCCTGTCTTCTCTCTCCATCTAGGGGGTTCCTCCACCTTTTCCTGGGTCTCTTGTGGTCCTTCCCCTTCCCCCCTCCCCTCAGTTCTGCTATCTGTTGACTTTCTACCGCTTGTGTTTACCTCTGGGCTTTGTGTGGTCTCCTGTCTGCCTTCTAGTGTTCTCTCTTCGTTGCTTTTTTTCCTTGTCTTTTTTTGCTCCTCGTTATCGTTTTTTCTCGTCGCAAACTCAGCCCTGTCTTTTTCCTTTCCCACCTGCCCATCTCTTTCGTAATTACTTTCCCCTAAATTTTTCCACCACGTTTGCCTGAAATTCCCCTGCCTTGGTCCTGTCTCCTCTTTTCTCCTCTCCCTCCGTCTCTTGCAGTCTTTACATCTCCATCCCTCTCCGCCCGGTTCCCTTCCCTCTGTATTCCTCGTTCCCGTTTCCGCCACTAGTTCCTTCCTGAGTACATACCTCAACTCCGTGCTGAGGACTCTCTTTAGCTCCGTTCTCATTAACCCTCCCAGATCTGACATCCTTGCTTCCCATTCCTCCTTCTGTTTTTCCTCCCATTTTTTTAGCCAGCTCTTCATGCTTTCCTCAGTCCACACTTCCTCATTCGTATCTGCATCTGACACCCTTTCCTCCGTGCTCTCGTCTTCACTGCCTTCCCCTGCTTCTCCACTGCTGTCCCTTGCTTCTCTTCCTTTACTGCCTTTTTCAATTTTACTTCCGCCTGGTTCCTGCCTTGTTTCTTCCAAGCCTCCCTTTTCCTGTTCCTCTACCACCAAATTCTCATTCTCTCTCTCTTTCATTATTACAGGAGTTCTCTTCAGGTGATTTTAGTCCCGTACGTCTCTTTCTCCTCTATTCTTTCCATGTTGGACGTTATCTCGTCATTTTCCTCTTCTGCTTTGCCATCTGAGGCTCTCCTCTCTACTCTTTCCGTTCTATTCTCTGCTTCAGTCGCGTTCTCTCCTTCGACCGCCTTCCATTCTCCGTTCCCCCAGTAGTCATCCAGTCGTCTTGTTGTCTTCTCCGTCGCCGTACTCATTGCCTCTATCTTACCAGCCTTCGGTTTCCTGCCTCTTCTTCCCTTTCCTATCCTAGGTGTCTCTCCTAATAACCTCTCATTATTTTCTTCCATTTCTCCGTTCTCCTTTTCTTTCTGCTCCCCTCCTTTCCTTGGGTTATACCCAACGCCGTCCCTCCCCTCTTGCCCTCCTTCGTCACCCATTTTTCCTAACCACCAAATCGCCACTACATTTTTTCCACTTCACCTACCTTTTCACCTGCGTTTTCACTCTGAGTTTATTTACTCCCCACTTGCCTTTCCTCTTTTTCCAGCTCCGTCAAGTCAGGCAGCCAAGGTGCTCGGATCGACTCAGTCAATAGCTCGAAATTACATGCTTTTTATAAGCTTTTTTTCTGTGCAAACCAAATATTTTCTGCTCAAATAATTAAAGTATTTGCGTAAAATCGATTTTTCGGATTTGGGCGTTAAGCTAGGCGGCCAAGTCATCAGAATTGGCTCGAAAACCACGCTGAGATATCTTTATAAGCTAATTTTCTGTGTTGAGAAAACCATGAAAATCCCAATTTTTCCGGGAAATCCCATATGGGCTGAAAAATGGGCACATCCTAGGTCATTAGATAGGCCTGCTGTCTGGCCCAGAATTATCAGCTATTTATAAGCTAATTTCCTGTGTTGAGAAAATCATGAAAATCCCCATTTTCCGGGACATCCCATATGGGCTGAAAAATGGGCACATCCTAGGTCATTAGATAGGCCTGCTGTCTGGCCCAGAATTATCAGCTATTTATAAGCTAATTTTTTATGCCAAGCAAAAATTGTCTGGTCAAATATTTTGGGCCAAATGTCAAACTTAATCGCTCAGTTTGTCAAAATGGGCTAGAAAATCAGCCTGAAGTATCTTCTGATTTATAAGCTAATTTCCTGTGTTGAGAAAATCATGAAAATCCCCATTTTCCGGGACATCCCATATGGGCTGGAAAATGGGCACATCCAAGGTCATTACATAGGCCTGCTGTCTGGCCCAGAATTATCAGCTATTTATAAGCTAATTTCCTGTGTTGAGAAAATCATGAAAATCCCCATTTTCCGGGACATCCCATATGGGCTGGAAAATGGGCACATCCAAGGTCATTACATAGGCCTGCTGTCTGGCCCAGAATTATCAGCTATTTATAAGCTAATTTC
The DNA here is from genome assembly GCF_001412515.2 of Diachasma alloeum. NCBI lineage: Eukaryota > Metazoa > Arthropoda > Insecta > Hymenoptera > Braconidae > Diachasma > Diachasma alloeum. The sequence goes on along the minus strand of NW_021680449.1, from coordinate 342,271 downwards.
CTGTGTTGAGAAAATCATGAAAATCCCCATTTTCCGGGACATCCCATATGGGCTGGAAAATGGGCACATCCAAGGTCATTACATAGGCCTGCTGTCTGGCCCAGAATTATCAGCTATTTATAAGCTAATTTTCTGTGCGAAGCAAAAATTTTGTGCTCAAATATTTTGGGCCAAACATTAAACTTAATCGCTCAATTTGTCAAAATGGGCTAGCAAATCAGCCTGAAGTATCTTCTGATTTATAAGCTGATTTCCTGTGTTGAGAAAATCATGAAAATCCACATTTTTCTGGGAAATCCCATATGGGCTGGAAAATGGGCACATCCAAGGTCATTACATAGGCCTGCTGTCTGGCTCATAATTATCAGCTATTTATAAGCTAATTTTCTGTGCGAAGCAAAAATTTTCTGGTCAAATATTTTGGGCCAAACATCAAACTTAATCGCTCAATTTGTCAAAATGGGCTAGGAAATCAGCCTGGAGGATCTTCTAATTTATAAGCTAATTTCCAGCCCATATGAGATTTCCCGGAAAAATGGGGATTTTCATGATTTTCTCAACACAGGAAATTAGCTTAGAAATCAGAAGATACTTCAGGCTGATTTCTTAGCCCATTTTGAACGTCCATAAAGTTAGCGGAGCAACGTCAAAAAATGGTTTCTTTTTTTGGTCAAAATTATGTGCTTTTTATGTGTTTTTTGGTGCTGGAACAAAAAAAATGGTGCTCCATCCNCATTTTTCTGGGAAATCCCATATGGGCTGGAAAATGGGCACATCCAAGGTCATTACATAGGCCTGCTGTCTGGCTCATAATTATCAGCTATTTATAAGCTAATTTTCTGTGCGAAGCAAAAATTTTCTGGTCAAATATTTTGGGCCAAACATCAAACTTAATCGCTCAATTTGTCAAAATGGGCTAGGAAATCAGCCTGGAGGATCTTCTAATTTATAAGCTAATTTCCAGCCCATATGAGATTTCCCGGAAAAATGGGGATTTTCATGATTTTCTCAACACAGGAAATTAGCTTAGAAATCAGAAGATACTTCAGGCTGATTTCTTAGCCCATTTTGAACGTCCATAAAGTTAGCGGAGCAACGTCAAAAAATGGTTTCTTTTTTTGGTCAAAATTATGTGCTTTTTATGTGTTTTTTGGTGCTGGAACAAAAAAAATGGTGCTCCATCCCTTCGGGAATTAAGGGTAAGTGGTGGAAAATGAGGGATGGTCGGAAAAAAAATTATGCCATAATTATGTGCTTTTTACGTGCTTTCGGTTACTGTGAGAGGACAGGCAGGTTGGGGGCTGATTTGGGAGAAATAGCCCTTCTAGGGGAAAATTACTTTTAGGGGTTGAAATCCAGGATTAATGGTAATAGCTATAAACAGTAGGCCATGATTATGTGCTTTTTACGTGCTTTCGGTTACTGTGAGAGGACAGGCAGGTTGGGGGCTGATTTGGGAGAAATAGCCCTTCTAGGGGAAAATTACTTTTAGGGGTTGAAATCCAGGATTAATGGTAATAGCTATAAACAGTAGGCCATGATTATGTGCTTTTTATGTGCTCCAAGAAAAAGGCGCAGAAAAAGGGGTAAAGAGGCCCGCATGAGGAAAACCGCCCATCTAGGGGGAAATTCAATTAAGGGTGAGTAAAATAATATTGGTGATTAAAGCGTCGTACTATGAACTATAATTATGTGTTTTTTATGTGCTCCAACATAATTGATCGAAATAATGGAAAAGATGGAGCCTATTAGAAGAATCGACTTCCCACGGTACAATTGAGGTCGCAAATGAGATATCCCTGGCGTTATTATTTTTTTTGGTTTCGATACATGCTATCAAGAAAAAAAAAACGTGTTTTCGAATGTTGACGCCGACAATATTTGTGCTCCATCCGGTAGCTGGAAAAGACCCCCACGTCGAGCGGAATTGCTCGAAACGTATATGACGTGACCCAAATGGTTTCCAATTTAACTTTCTACACAAAAAACAATATCGATGGATTTGTGCCTGAATTCTCATCATAATGAAGGAATTAGGTATACTGGTAACCGTCAGAAACTTTGCCGCGATGGCCATTTTTCCATTTGGGACACCATTGAGCCCAAAAAAAATGTGTTTTCGGAATCCACCACTCGAATTATTCGTGCTCCTCATTTTGTAAGAGCAAGGTCTTCAGATCGACCTGATGTCATTGGAGCACATCATCACATGGAACACTTTGTCCCAAAAAATAATGTTCTACACATTGGACAAGGCTATTAAATTCGCGCTCCACTACCTTCTATCGTGGACAGATCAGGTACACTGGTGACCGTCAGCAACTTTGTTGCGGTCACCATCTTCTTTTTTGAGGCATCAATCAGTCCCAAAAAATATGTGTTTTCGAAATCCGCTACTCAAATTATTCGTGCTCCTCGTTTTGTAGGAAAAAGGTCTTCAGGTCGACCTGATGTCATTGGAGCACATTATCTCATGGGAGACTGTCCCAAACAATCATGTGCTACACATTGAGCAAGGCTGTTAAATTCGTGTTCCACTCCCTTCCATCGTGAACAGATCAGGTACACTGGTGGTCGTCAGCAACTTTGCCGCGGTCGCCATCCTCTTTTGTCGTTCTGCATTTTGTTCGAAAATCATGTGTTCTCCGTTTCTGGTACTAGAACGAGTCGTACTATATGGGCCATTCCGCCAAATATCGTACGCAAATTCGGCCTCAAAATTTTCGATACTTTTTTTTTGCTTCTTTGTACTACTTGTGTATAGAAATAGTATATTGTGCATCAAGGGCTGAAAGTCATATTTTCCCGCCCGAGGTGTACATGCTACTTTTTAACACGCCTGCAAAGAAAAGTTTGTATTTTGCTGTCTGATGAGCGGGAGGAAAATGAGTACTTTCCGCCCTAGGGCGGAAAGTTGCTCTCAACCCTAACGGACCCATGCGAGAATTCCGAAAAAGTAGGGCAAGAGTATTTGTTCCAGCAGTCGCTAGTTCAGAGAGAGTTGGTACAGAGTTGGAGCCAAATAATAATATTAAATATTTTTGATAAAATTTTTTTCTTTTTTGAAGGAGAGGGCTGAAGGGGACGGGGCGAAGGGGTTAGAGCCAAATAATATTATTAATTACTTTTGATAAAAAAAATTTCTCTTTTGGAACAGAGGTGCGGAGTGGGAGAAGGGGTTAGAGCCAAATAATAATATTAATTATTTTTGATAACATTTTTTTCTCTTTTGGAGCAGAGGGATGGAGGGGTTGGTGAGGGGTTAGAGTTAAATAATAATATTAATTATTTTTGATAATGTTTTTCTTTGGAACAGTGGCGGAGGGGGCGAAGGGGTTAGAGCCAAATAATAATAATCATAATCTTTTTGAGAGAGTAGAGAATTGGGGTCGGGTGCGTCACCGGGCCAACTCTCTACTCTCTACAAAAGTAGACCCGGCGACGCACCCGACCCCAATTCTTAACTCTCTCAAAAAAATTATTATCATTATTATTTGGCTCTAACCCCTTCGCCCCCTACCCCTGCGCCCCTCTGTTCCAAAAAAAACATTATCAAAAATAATGAATATTATTATTTAACTCTAACCCCTCACTCCCCCCCTCCGCCCCTCTACTCCAAAAGAGAATTTTTTTTATCAAAAATATTTAATAATATTATTTGGCTCTAACCCCTTCACCCCTACCCCTCCGCCGCTCTGTTCCAAAAAAAACATCAATAATAATTAATATTATTATTTGTCTCTCACCGCGTCGCCCCCTCCCCTTCTGCCCTTGTTCAAAAATGAATAGAGGTAGAGAGTAGGCCTCGTCATAAGGGTCACAAATTACAATATTTGGGAAATAGAAGGGTCGAAAGATATGAGTTTCGTAAGTTTCAATGGTCAGAAGATTGACCCTTACCCAACTCTCTACTCTCTACAAAAGTAGAGAGTAGAGAGTTCGCCCGGTGACCACCGATTCTCTCCCGATACGGGGGTGGGAATTATTTTTTCCAAAATTTTTGAGCAGCAACACTCAACTCTCTACTGATTGATGATTTGCATAATTATTCAGTGAATGAACGTCAAAGCTTTGACAGTTCGACTCGCCTTCCCGAGTGGAAATTGCTTCAGGCCCACCTGAAGCATGATCAGAACTTGATCAGGTTTTTGTAAGGTTCGACTGATCCGGTGATTCCTGATGAGAAGCTGATTAAGTTCTGATCCAGCAGATCGGATCCGAAAAACTACAGGCGGGTTCGGATCAAGTTCTGATCAGGTTGACATGATCAGATGATGCCTGATGGGAACCTGAGCAAGTTCTGATCGAGCAGATCGGATCCGAAAAACTACAGGCGGATTCGGATCAAGTTCTGATCAGGTAGACATGATCAGATGATGGCTGATGAGGACCTGACCAAGTTCTGATCCAGCAGATCGGATCCGGAAAACTAAAGGTGGGTTCAGATCATGTTCTGATCAGGTAGACATGATCAGATGATGCCTGATGAGAACCTGACCAAGTTTTGATTCAGTAGATCGGATCCGAAAAACTGCAGGATGATTCAGATCAAGTTCTGATCAGGTAGGTACGATCTCACGCAGAGGTCGACTTCCCGGCCCCCAATTTGATCAAATTCGGATTTGATGTCTTTGATCGGCATTTGAACGGGGTCAATTGAAGAGAAAATGATCAGATTCAGATCCGGTCGACCTGACATTAATTTTAATAAGTTTTTCAGATAATTTAATCGACTATTATTATACTATTCAAATTAAGTTTTATCAACCATTATCAATAATTATTTTCAATCGTTAAAAAGGATCATTATACTAGAATTACAATAAATTAAATTAATTTAATTAAATGAATTAAATTAAATTAATCAATTTAATTAACAGCCAGCCCTTCTAAAATGTACAGAAGGGAGGGATGATGATGTCGTACATACGTATTAGAGGAGTATCAAATTTACACGCAAATTATCTTGAGAAAAAACATCACCAAATGTCTATTTATTTATTACAGTTATTGTTATTATCATTATTATTATTCATTCATGAAATAAATAAAAATTCAATTGAACATATTTTATCTCTGAGAATATACACGCACATCCGCGAGATCAGGAATAATCGTAAATTCAACGAATACCCCGATACAAATCATATAGGCAATGTACAGTTTACTCAATAGTAATAGCGTGATAGCGTAGTGGTTAGGGCATAGGATTAGCAATCATAGGGTCCCCGGTTCGATCCCCAGCATCGGTAAAACAATAACCGCATGTAGCTTTTTCAGATGTAATAACAGTAGAGAGTCATTAAGAGAGGCGGCTTACAGTGAAAGAATTGAATTATCTTTTGTTTTGGATTAGTTATCATTGATAATTGTTATTGACACAGACAGACAGGTCATCCGGTTTTCATACAGTTGACTTGATCAAGTTTGGATCCATCCGTCCTGATCAAATCCGGATTGGTCAGAGGCGTAACATGTCTGATCAAGACCGGATCCGTCAACTTGATCAATACCTGATCACTGGTCAGATCTCACTTGATCCAAACTTGATTAAGACCTGACCGGAATTTCCACTCGGGTTCGGCTCGGCCTGTAAACTTCACATTCGTTAAAAACCAAATTTATTACCGAGTGCTCTATAATATTTTATGTCAAGTCATGCAGAAGACGAGTTTCGAGCAGGCTGCGCGAAGCGCAGCGTGCGCTCCACTCGACTTATTGCGAGGCGCGACAAAATTTTGTTTTAGTATTCCATAAGGGATTGACTGTCGCAGCCGCAAAATTTGACAAAAATGGATGATGATGAGGAAAAAAACGACATAGATATTTGTGATAACTTCACGTTCATTAACTAGATTATTTCATGAATTATTTTTCAGTGTTAATTCCAGTGTTTTAGGACCACAATCAGAGAGTGAAATAGTACATTTCGATACTAGGGCGTGGAGAACATTTCTGGCGAATATGAAATTACAGGACCAACCCGAGGCGAGTTCTGTAATCATATTCGCCAGAAAATGTGCTTCACGCCCGTGTATCGAATAATATTTTTTGACACGACGTACGTGGGCGGTGTTTCACGCATTGAGTGTCAAAAATTGTATTCCTCCCCTCCTCCCCCCTTCCCCCCCGTAACGCTGATAGAGACATAGTAATTTGAGAGGAAATGAAGAAAGGGTTAAGTTGAATGATAAATTGTCGACCACTCGGAGTTCATTATTAACTGAATATTTTCAAAAATTGTTTATAACTATAGTCAGTTGAGTGTCCTCAACCAATTATTCAATCGTGCTTACCAATAATCCACGTGGTTACTCTCAAGTGATCTTTACGTTTCAATATTGAGCCTGATACGGCCGTCCCTACTCCAGATGACATTCCAGATATTTCGAAGAGAAAGACTGCTGAGCTTAACCCTAGTCTGGTCACCTGACGGGAAAATGCGACTTTAGTCACCTTCGCGGAAATTTTTTCTCTCTAAATTCTAATTCTCTTAGAATTCTTTAATGCCTAAAGGAGGT